>NC_134687.1:441058764-441228764 GCF_050947455.1 Rhinoderma darwinii
GAAGGGGTAAGGTGCAGAATAATATGGAAAAAAAAAGAAAATGATGCAATATCTGTGTGCTAAGAGTTATGAGGGAGACATTGTAGCAAATGGAGATAGGCTTTAAATATAAACTGTTGTGGATCTTAGTTATGATAGTTCCATTGGTTAAAAGTAGTTTATAGGGAATATGTCATGTATTTAATTTTAGTTTCATGAATTGGATTTAAATATACAGAGAATAAACAATGTGTTTGGTTTATTTTTTATTTGTAAGACATTCCCTGGGGGCCACCATAGTATTGACACACACTGCGTTCCTGTATTTCTTGTATAGTCAGTACAACAGAGTGTGTGCGCTTTATGGCAGCCAATGTACATAGAAATCTTATAGATCAGGATGTGACGGAGTACAGCCCCTCCCGCAGAGACCAGGCAAGATGCCTACAGAGCCTCATCTGTGTCTATGGTGGTGCTATACTACCTTATCCGGCCCTACAATAGAGTAGTCCGTAACTTGCCAACCCTCTAATGATAATAAGATGACTCTCCTCATCCTGTGTCTGTATATACAGGATGGATGACAAGTGAGCTACGCAGAACACGAAATATCAGCTTTAGTGACCCGTGTGAAAATTTGAATATTTCAAGATTTTTTTTATAGCCACATATAAAATCAAATAAAAACATAACCAAAAATGTGAAAAAAGATGTGTATAATTAAAACCTGATTTAAATAATCTGTAATTTTCTCACAATACATTCCCTTTAAATTATTATAAGGTAAATGTAAACTAATAGAAGTTTAGATGAAAACACAGGATTGCTATTGTTTCGGAGTCATGGAATAAAATACCATTTTCTTTCAGTATGTGTCCCAACCACACGGTGTAACATATCTATAGTTCTCTCTAGTGTATTTGTGATTTCATGCACTGACCTGGTGTTGAGCTTCTTCCAAGTTCCCACTCGCCCAAAGCGAAAGTCCAAGGCGATGTCTAATTTTTGCTTCATCCTCTCTGCGGGCCAGCTGTTCTGCTAACCTCAAGCCTTTTGTACAAACAAACAGAATGTTAGCGAATGTGAACATGACCATTCCCTCATTGACACATTGGAGATGGTTAATAAAGGGATCATCTTTCTAGCACTGAGCCAACTTTTCATGTTTGGATAAACACTGGAGTCCTTCACTTAAAAATTTTCATTCTAAATACCTATTTGTCAAGCTGTACACAACATACATATATACACCTTACGTCCCGTCGTCACATGATCTGTACCTCTTATAAATATATATATATGTCCAGATCATGTGCTAACGTGACGTAGTGTGTTGAACACAGGTGGTTTCCAATATGTTGAGGTAAATAACCCTAAGTTATATAGCATTACCCAAGCGTAATAATAGTAGTCTCTGATTGGTCATTGATCTGCTGAATATCACTGTGATCCAAATCCCATTTACCACTCGGACGTAGCATGGGCGAAATGTACATTGGAGTCCGGTCGATTTCTGGTTAGTAATCCTTTGCATTTTTTTCTGTCCGTCATGTGCTCTCTTATATAATATAGAGGTTATTGGCAGAATACTTTGTATTTTATTGCACATTACACGGAAGTATTACCCTTTTTACGGTGCGTGTTGTTCTGTATTTATGTTTCCGTCGTGACAATGTTTAGTTACTGACAGGATATCATCTTATCAAGGGTGGGTTTCCCATACGTGACTTTTAAGCGCTCTTATATTCATGCAATTCTAATAAAGATGAGTTCTGTGCTAGTTATTATCTTGGCACGTGCATTTTGCTTACGGATTACGTTTCTTTGACAAGCCCATTTTTGATAAGCCATATACAAGCAAAAGTGTGTTACTGCCCAGTCATATGGATGGACATTAGTTACATGTCATGACTTACAAGAGCATTTGCCACTTATTTTACCAGATCAAAAAACTGAAAACAATCAGGACTTAAATTATATGAAAATCAGTTGAAAATCCACTTTTTTGAAAAAAAATGATGATCTTGTATTCCAGAATTTTACCAGCAATTTGTTTTCCCTGCAGCCCATAAGCAAACAATGACTGTTTTATGTCAGTCTGAATCTTCTGGGCCATTGGCAGAATACATGCTACTGTAAACAGCAGATAGGATTCTGCGAATGGATTTAAAATGTCACTGAATTGGAATTTCCTGCTACTGCTCTATTATAAGATTGTTATTGCGAAGGGAGTAAAACATTTTAGAACTTATTTAAACGTCTATAAAGAGTGAACACAGGCAATCTTTCAACTGTTTAATATACTTTGTGTTTCAATTCTTCTGTATTATTCAAGATCTCTACTTGCTGTTAGTGAATGGAAATATTTATTGCTTACATCCATCGGCGAAAAAGCTGACCTGATCATGTCCAACTGACACAGATGCACAGCTTGATAAGAGTATCAAAAGTTACCCTGGTATTGAGCCGTACTCCCGTGTCAGCAGGACGCAATAAGGACAAGTTTTCAGCCTCTGGATATAAACAATATTAGTTTTATTCATTGACAGCAAGGAGAAATCTGAAAAGTTGTATGCATTTTTATTAGACTAGCAATAGGCTTTATTTACAAAGAAAATGGAAACCTCTGGAAAAAATCAGCTCTCTTTGCTCTTCCTCGTGATCTTGTGCATAATTTTAGCAGCCAATCTCAAAAAGAAGCGCTGCAGTGCAAATCATGGGGGTATAAAGAGCAGCAGCCTGAGCGTCTGATGAGAACGGAGGTGGATATCAGGCTAAAACCACTACTGCATTTCCACTTTAACATTTATACATATGAGCATTGTAATTAAAATGTATTGCCCCAATACATTGTGACCCTTCTGTAAAATGATTTTCACTTACCTTCTTGTAAATACATTACGGCTTGAGAATAGTTCTGTAACGCATGATGGGTCCTTCCTAAACTACTGTAAGCCAATGTCTTTGCTACCAAGTCATTCATTTCTGCTGCAATGCTAAGGTGCTGCTCCTGATAAACCACAGCTCTCTCAAAGTTGCCCAGAGATTCGTAGGTTAGTCCCAGATTTCCATAAGCCCGAGCTTGACAAGATGGATTGTTGGTTTCCTCTGCTATCTGTAAGTCCAGCTGATGGTACTGTAACGCTGTATCAAATTCTGCCATCTGCTGATACACTCCACCCAGACCACAGGCCGCATCACTCTCCAGTATCTGGTCTTTCATTTCTCTGGCAATATTTAATTGACGTTCTAGACAGGATATTGCTTGCTCATAATTTCCTAGCTGACTGTGCAAATTACCCAGTTCACCATAGGCCTGGGCTTTGTTTGATGTTTCCCCAAGTTCGTGAGCAACCACAAGTCTCTTTTCAAAGCATACAAGTGACTGCTGTAAATTCCCCATGGACCTAGAGTAAATAGAAATTGGGAAAAAGTGTTCTTAAGACTTCGACATGAGACAACATGAGCTTACTTAATTCCATAAACCAACTAAGTAAGTTAAACATGGCTTACTTTTAAGTTTTAAGGTACTGTATACTTATAAACTAAACTACAGTTCTGAGAAGTATAAATAAGCAGTCTACAAGTATCAGTCAATTCTTATATAAGTGTAACTTGAGTTTACTAGGATAAACTATGTACTTAAGGCAGTGTTGGAAATGTTGGAAATTTATGTAGATCTCTGGATATTGGCTGTCCAACCAATATTAAATATAACTTTTATTGAAATTGCTAAAATGTGCTTAACCAAACATGCAATTTCCACTGTGGGAGCTAGGGGTCTATAGACCAAATGTGTATAGATAGGGAATCAAAGAAAAGACCACTCAATAGAAGCGCAGGAAGAAGTGGGCAAGTATCCCCATGCTTTCTGTCAGCATCAAGGTGTATAACCAGCTAGGAAAAAGCTCAACTCTATCACTGTGTAACATGAAAAAAACATCAACAATGGGGGAGATTTATTAGTATTGTCTGTCAGAAACTGCGCTAAATTAATCCCAATGGTGAAAGCTCTATGATAAATTTGGCGCATGTTGCAGTGTACTTTGCACCAATATTTTCTGTCAAAAAAACTTAGCACATTATTAAGAAATCTGGAACATTTTACGACTCATCTTAGCCACACTCCTTTTTCTAGAAACTTTTTAAAACTGTCATTAAGTTGTAAAAAGTGTCTTAAACATAATACATTCAGCGCATGGCATGTACGACATTTTTTTGGTGAAATTAGAGATAGAATTCTGGCATGTTTTGCTTTGTAAATTTCCCCCAATGTTTTGAACATAAATATAACCATTCATTCTCTCACCTGTGTCCATTTCCAAGTCCTCTGTATGCTTTAGATTGATCTTGTAGCCGGTTTAAGGTCTGGGCCACAGATAAATACTTTTCATAATATTTTATTGCTTCTTCGTAATCTCCAAGTGCATCATAACAATCTCCCAAATTTCCATATGCACGGCCTCTGTCTAGTATGGAGTCATTTCCACTTAACTGCTGCAACATTGCTAACTGCTGCTCAAAATAGCCGATGGCCTCCTCCATCACATTCATATTCATCTTGGTGATGCCCATATTACCATATACCTGAGCTTCCATTGCAGGGTCTTTTAGCTTTTGCCCCAACTCAAGTTGTTCCTCATAGCACTTAAAGGCCATAGTATACTTCTCTAGGGACATATACACTGCAGCAAGATGACCATGAGCTCTACATTCTCCCGGTAACTCATTTAGTTCTTGGAAGACCTCAAGTTCCTGTGTATGATATCCCAGTGCTTTGTCATATTTCTGTATCATTCTGTAAGCACTGCCTAAAGCAGCATAGGCGCTAGCCTCCAGCCGTCTGTCTTTGACTTGATGGGCCAAGCTCAACTGCTGTTCATAAAATTTTATTGCACCATTTACATCTTTCTTAGCAACAAAAATATCACCTAGATTCCCAAGAGCTCGAAACTTTGCCTGGGAATTATTCAAAGATTGTGCCAAAGACAAAAGGTATTTCTGGCACTCCTCCGCTTTATTATAGTTCATTAGTGCCTTAAAAGCAAGGCCCAAGTTGCAATATGCCTTGGCTTGGCTTAGTTTGTCATGGAGATCCTTAGCTAATGCCAGATCTTGTTCATAGTATTTTACAGCGTCCTGGTAATTCCCTAGACAATAATGGGCATAACCAAGGTTGTGGCACACCTTTCCTTCTCCCTCCATGTCCTGTAACTCAGGCGATAGTCTCAAGTACTGTTCATAGAATGGTACAGCCTGCATGTATTCACCACGTGAACAATGGAAGTTGCCAAGATTTCCTAGCGCTCGAGCTTCGCTTTGAATATCTCTTAGCTCCCGAGCAATGTTTAGATGGTTTTGGTAGTGCTGCAAAGCCCTGTCATGAGCACCTAAAGCCTGATATGCCACTGCTAAATTCCCATGAGTGGATGCTTGAGAAGCTCTGTCATTAACCTCCATAGATATCTGAAGTTCTTGCCGATGATATTTGACAGCTTGGTCATACATCCTAAGGGCATTGTAAGCATTACCCATGTTGCCATATGCCCTACCCTGGGCAGCGTAATCATTTAATTCCTGGGCGATGGAAAGATGAGTTTTATGTAATTTCAGTGCAGTTTCAAAGTCTCCTTTCATCTGATGAATTATTCCTGCAATGCAAAGTAACAAAACATTGATATTAACTTAGCATATTTAATTACAAGAGAAATCATTTGTGACATAGTTTTTATATGCAAGAAAAATGTGTAAATGATTCTTTTATGGCTCCCTTGAAACACATTCTGAAAGAACCATTTGTCTTACTCTGGTCGGCTTCTTCTAGATGTTTAGCCTTTTTTATTCTACATTTCAATCCAAAGATATATCACATTCACACTTCTTATTTATTTAACATACTCATGCCTGCACAGTCCTGTCTGTCATGTGGGAACTACTACAAAAGTGTATTCATGTGCAACAAAGAACGAAAAGCATATTAGAAAAAAGCTTCTATCAGTATTACAGTACACTGTGTTTATTATTAATCTGAATGAATAATTGTCATCTTCCATTTCAGTAAATAGCTTTTTAATAACTGAACCGTACGCTACATAGTGTTAATGGGCATTATGCTGCTTTATACAGTTGTATGATATTTGGGTCACTCGGTAATGTATTGTGTGTACTGCTTTTAAACTAATGGAAGCAGATGATAAAGTTCATTTTTTGGGTAAACCCTAAACATACTCAACCTACTTTACCTCTAACCATCCATATATTAAAGAAAAAATATTTTGCTGGTTTATGCAAATGTTTAAATCCAATTATGTGAATTTTTCCACTCTGTCACTGCCTTTGGACCTTGTTGCTGCTTCCTCATCTACTGGCTAGACAGAGAATTGTGAAAATGGCTTCTTTTAAGTTCAATACCTACTGTACGCTTGTCTACTACTATTTCATTTACAGTTATGGATTGGATTCGGAGCTTAAGTTTCTGTTTGGAGTGAAATAAATCAAATTTAACTTTACAGAATAAAAATAAAACATGTATTATGCCAGGGCTTCTCAGGAGTTTCTATTGAGGCTTCACCAACATGAACAGGTTGACACATGGGTCTCACTAGTGGTTGAAGAGTCCAGGCAAAAATTTAAAATATTGCTTAATTTATCTTTCATACTCACCTGACTATAGAAAAATATAAAATGTAATTAAAATTATCACAAAAGGTGTCCATTAAGAGTTTGCTCCAGGCAGGAAAAGGCAGTATGTGTGAGGAGCGACCTAGCAGATGTACCTCAACTATTGGGTGCCTCACCAGTGAGACATGCCTAATAGTTTGAGAAGCACTGGTTTAGACTAAAGGCTGGTTTAGCGCTGATCGATGATATAAGAAGTCGATCGGCGCTCGTTACCTGGGCCCTTTTACACGGGCCGATACTTAATAAATAATTCGGTCCCCATCAGATTGCCTCATTGCTGGCAGCACATCCCATGTCTACACGGGGAGATGTGCTGCCGACAACAGTGATTTTATAGACTACATAAACGATGACGGATGACGAATGAACGTTTGCTCAGTTGGCGGCTGATTGCTGTCCTGATTAAACGGGCCAATCATCAGGTTGATTTTGAGCCCATGTAAATGGGCCTGCAATTTGACCAAAGTAAATCTCGGCCAAAAAGATTAATTGTTTTTTCATAAAGATTTAAGTTATCCGGAAAGTAGCCTGTCATCTCCATTTACACCTACAGGTAGCAGTTTACACAAACCATACAACATGTTGTTTGTGTGGAAGAATATAGGGGTGTAGAGGTGCCTCTGTGGGACTCTCTTCATAACTCTCAATAAGAATCAGAATTTTTTTTAATACTGTCCATACAAAACCTTTTTAAGAGCATAATCACAGATAAGTGAGTGGAACTGTGTAGGCCAAAATTAAAGTATAGAAAGACTAACTAAATAGTGTTTAAAATAGTATTCTGCAGCTTACTGGTTCCACCTCCGTTACAAAAGTCAACATTGGCAGTGTTTTACATCATATTGCCCATAGAAGTCTGCCACTTCTCAACTCTCAAACTGAGGATCATCTCTAAAAACCTCACCATCATTGGTAGATTGGCACATTGTTTTCTCTCCACCAACCTTGCTCCTTACAGCTACGCATTGAGATGTATAAAGTCAACTGCTCTACCCATGCAAACAAAGGGAATTATTCAACTCCAGATGTCATTTTTACACATAAGGCCATCTGAGGACAAGCCCAGATGACTGTAAAGCTCTTTACATGTTCTGACACTATGCAGAGTATATAATATATGGTATATTACAAGGTTAAGATCATTTGGTATTCCGCCAAGATATTTTTGTATCTTATTATGACTATTTTACGCTGCTATTAAATAGTGTCAATATGTAACTGATTTTGTAACATAAAGTGTACAAGAATGTAAGAACACCAATTTATGTTTTAAGAGAACTGATCTTCACTCTGATTATGGATAATCCAGCCACTCACTTGGGAACTATTTAATTACAAATAAATTAAAACCCTTGCACGAAATATAGATAAGTGGAAACACTAATTATACAATGTTAATTAATCTTACACAATATTTTGTTGAATTTCATGTATATTTACGAGACATAATCTTGGGTTATTAATGTTGGTATGGTACTTTCATCAATTTCAATGTGCATACAGTATGTATTTATACATTGAAATGGAAACATTTTGAGGGAAACATGTACACTTTTCGTATATACACATTACTTCGCATCAGCTGATAATAGCATTGATACTGTATAACATGTAATAATGCTAAGTATGTCTACTACCACTTAAAATGGCCTTAACTGAGCAGCGCCAATGAGTGATATGTTTCCTTTCTCGGACCACCCTTGGTTCTGAAGGTACCACCAGTACGGTAAGTTTTCAACACTTCTTTTTTCTATGACTTGATAGGAGCTATATCTAGGCAGGACTCAGGAATGACGATTTCAGAACCATTGATGCTCAATTTGGGAAATTCAAGATAGGCTTATTATACCCTCGTGCATAAAATTACTTACAGAGTTTAATTAGAGATTTTGGCCTAAGTCCAATTGTATATGCTACCCGAGGATACCTCCAGGGAATGCTACACATATGGTAGAACTGAAATTTAGGCCATAGAATATAATCTTGAAAAGGATCATTGGGAAACATTGATAAGAAAAATGCAAACTATATCCCCCGTCTATCTGTTAATAAATCTCATTAAGCTTATCAGTGAAAGAAACAATAGCTCAGGCATGGTAGAGGCTGTCCCTTCACCTCACGGAGGTTGGCATATTCATTTTCCAACAAGTTGTAGTAAACGCTATAATTATATTGTGTATCGGCAGCAGTAGTATTGTTGTATTCCATCACGTAATATATAAAAGAGTTATCGGAATAGACTTGGATTATGTTTTTTCCTTAAAACTAAACAGATTTTGTGGTGAGACTAAAATGATGTTCACAAACAGTAGCAAAAAAGAAATGTGGAAGAAAAGGTAATGCACAATGCAAACAACATACATGTCATAAAATACATGCAACCACGGATCTGGAACAATTCCATTCATACCCTACAGAGCCAATGCATCTCTATCACAAACCTGGCACTATAGATATAAACATTGATAGCAAAACAACGGAAGTACCAGATTTTACAGAACACATACGTCTTTGAAATCGAGTGACAGCGTCTATAGGATTAAACAAAATCCTAAAAATCTGTTCTTATGGCAATGAAACGCTGCAAGGCATTGACTGGTGTTCTTTATGACTGGACGCAGCCATTTCTCCATTGTTGGCACATATATAAATTGTGCAATGTTCACCTAACAAGGACCCAGAAAATGGAAATGAAGAATTTCGGAATCAATATTGAAGAAGCGGCTTTGAATATCACACAATGGAAGTCAATATCTCAACGTATCAAACCGTTCTCTGATGACTCATTTTATGGTCTTTTATATTTGATAGTAAATACTTTGCCTTTATCAAAAAGATCTTTTTTTTACAGGCTGGTCTTGTGTTTGTATCATGTCATGTAAATTGGCTATTAAAAGTATTCATTAGCTATTAAAGCTGCAGTAATCCCCTTTAAGTTGATGCAGTTTTTCATTAAGCATGAAGATTAATTGTAGCAATTTGACCTTAACAATGACCAGCATCGTTCTCCCTCCTCCCCACATACGTTACAGAGAAACCTTGTACAGAATAACAGAACATTATAGCTGCTTTTTCAAGTCAATACGTCTCTACAAAGCCATGATACTCCTCTTATCAAATTAGAGGACTGCCAGAGAAATTCAATATATTTATATTGAATTCAGCCATGCCATATGAATAACAATATATTCCTCCAAGATATCTTAGGATTCTGATGCTAGATTTGTATAGGATTAGAATATTTTCTATTGGTATTTTTTCATGAATGTTGAAATTTTGTATGCAGGTATACAAAATGAATATTAACCAGTTACATATACATAATAGCAACTGTCATTGATTCATACTTTTACCAATCCATTGCTTTGAATAATTAACATGAAGCATTAAAAGGGTTATCAGTGAGTTTTAAAATTTTGCAATTTTTCTCAAGGCCCTGTAAAAGTTCTGAAACGTTCCATTTGACATAGTTGAATAAATCACTGATTTGAAATATAATCATCCCTGGAGTTCTGCGAGTTTTTCCTATTTGTATATCTCGGTGGGCACCCTATATGCATATTTACTTTGAAGTGTTGCTATTTCTTTCGATATATATATCTATTTTTATATATATATATATATATATATATATATATATATATATATATATATATATAGATAGATAGATATAATATCCCTGCGTTCTTTATGCTAATAACTAGAGATAACTAAATTTCCCGCAATTGAAATGGCCGCCCGATTCAATCCAAATAAATTTGCTGCAAATTGCAGGTGCCCCAATTGCCCTAAAAACTTGTGTCTGACTCTGATGTTTTCTAGTACTGTATCCAACCCCTTTCAAGCTCTTTATTGCTTAGCCAGTATTAGTAATGTCAACCACTTATACCACTCATGATTGATTTTGCTATAGGTAGGGATAACCGCAGTGCATTTTGGGAAAGATGCCTGCAAGGTATTATGGGAAAGCTCGCCCGAGGTGATGCGATCCTTTTTATAATTTGTAACCAGCAACTGCAGTTTTGCTGTGATTCATGCACCACGAACCCCAAAAGTTTTGGATTTAGAAGAATCCAAAACTTTTGGAAAATTTGAACTGAATTGGCTCATCTCTACTGATGAGCCATCTGTAAGATGGGTCATCCATAATCATGTAGGATTTTGGATATCTCCCCGTAATGTGTTAGCTAAGTGAGTCTCCAGCCACTTGCAGAGCCCACCCAAATAAGAAGTTGAAAATTGTGGACTCTATAGATATTGAGTTGTGGTAATCCCGGTCATATTCATTGATGAAAAAAAATTACTGAATATTTGTGTGTGCTAATACAGACATGCAGATATTAAGTGTTTCTGTGTGCTTTAACCCCTTGGCTCACCCTGAAATACATATACATCATAATTTGCTTTGCCTTAAGGCCTCATGACGTGTTGCGTTGCCTGCACGATCACCAGTGAGAGAGTGGCGGTGTTTGACAGCCGCACTGCTGAAACTCCAATGCCACTCATTTAACCCCTTAGAGGCTGCGATTAGTACTGATCAGTGTATTTAAGTAGGGTTAACAAATTAAAATAAATAAATGTCTCAGAACACTAACGTCACAAAAATCGTATACATATTTGATATTACCCTATCATCACCATAACAACCCATACAATAAAGCAAATGTGATGTTATTGTTGAATGGTGAATGGCATTAAAGAAAAAAAACAACTGATTTGAATTGAACTGATTTATTTCTGTATCCTCCTTGTTTTAAAAAACAAATGTTATATATTTCCAAAAAATGGTGCAAAAACAATTAAAAAAAAACTGTTCTGCTCAAACACGACCTCATATAGCTACGTCAACAACAAAAAAGTCCTGTGGTCCTGAAGGCCAAAAATGGCTTGGTCCCAAAGGGGTTAATGTGCAAGGTATTTTTATTATAAGGATGGTGACCTTGTAGAGAGATGGAAAAGCTTTTCCTCCATATTTTATTGCAGCTGCTTTGGTCTTTTATGAAACCTATATTAATGATTGAAACTTAGAGCATATTCACACTGGAGTCAGACACTATCATTTATCTTTCCAGTTTTTTATAGTATATTTTTATAAACAATCAACACAACACTTAAATAAAAATTCACATTCTCAGTGCCTCAATAAACATCATTTGGCAAAAATAAAATAATAATGATGAAACGGAGTCAGATGCTGGTGCAAAAAACTATGCTCTTCACTCATAACACATGATAAAAATGGAAGCAATTGTGACAGCAGCCGCCTTTTATTTGTTTGCTTGGTCGTTTTTACTTTTTCTTTCCAACTGAAATCAATGGGGCAAAAAATACACCTAGCGTGTGGTACGATTTTATGCTCTAAAACCACCTAGATAAAAACGCGCTAACATCTGGCCGCTGGGTTTGAGCATAAAACAAAATGTTTTGCTGAAATCCAGACTTTGAAATGTGTAAACCCAGATGTTGAAAGTAGCATTCATAAGCGGACATATAACATTTTACACTTTGTACTCTTGCTGGAAAGTTTCAGCTACATTCCATTGTATTTCCTGAAAGTTTTCCTGTTGTCAAGAGTTTTGCCTCAAATATAGTTCCCTCAACACTTCCTTTATTTCAGCATACTGACCATTGTCGCAAGAGATCTGAAATGGTACAAGTTGATTTAAAAAGAAAAGAAATCACTTAGGCCTCATGAATAGAGCAGCAGAGCAGAAGGCTGAACTGAGCCACAGGGAGTCTCTGTGGCTTCATACTATAGAGCCATCGGCACTCTATGCCACCATATGGTGTTCCGTAGGTCACTGTATTATGCGGTAATTCTCTTCTAGAAGCAATGCTACTAGCAATATGGCATCCGATGGAGCATGCCACAATTGTGTTCTGTCAAATTCATACATAATCTAATAGAAAAAATACTCGGTATGAAATCTGAGGCATACAGAGATACATCAGGGATCCATAGAAATCTAGTAGTTCTGTACTACAACTCTGTCCAACTTACAAGAGGTGCCAACCGTTCCATTATACGTTTTCTCGGTTTATGTTCCACTCCTGGTTTTTGCACAAATACTGGTGCAATAAACTGACTAAAATACACCCATGTGAAAGCAGCCTTAAGCTTGGTACGCATCACCTTTGTGAATTATATCACAAGTTATAAGATATAACATAAGTTCACATATGGATACTGGTTGTTGTTTTTTTTTTTTTTTACAATATTCAAAAGCATAACCTAATATGCTATTTAATACCGTCAAAAAAGGTTTTTGAAACACCCAAAGTCACAAGTCATCTGTTGGAGGAAAGCTATTTGCATGTTTTATTTTTTTACCAGGACACATTGACTGAAGTTGTCTACCTTCCTGTTAGTTCTTCTTCAGGAAAAAACGCATTTGACAAGGTAGATTACCCATTGCTCCTTCTCAATCTCCACTCCTTTGGTTAAAAGGACACTGTCCTATCCTGCTTTTCCTCCTAACTAACCGCCTTTTCAGTGTGTCTTTTGCTGGCTCTACTTCCTCCCCTCTCTCTCTCTCTCATGGAGTTCCCCAGGGTTCAGTGTTTTTGGCCCCCTCCTGTTTTCTCTCTATTAAATTCCAGGTAGACAGACTACCAGCAGATTTGGTTTCCAGTACCAAAAACACCCAACTATATACAGCCTCTCAGGACATTTCTCCTGTTCTCCTGAAAAACACTATTTAATGTCTGGTTGCTGTCTCTACTGTCATATACTCTCCATATCTCAAACTTAATCTTTCTAAAACTTCTTCTGTTTCCTCCATCACATTATTCCCCTAAATTTGATGTCTCCATCTCTGTCTTTAACACCATCCTTCCTAGACATCAAGCCTGATGTCTTAAAAGTCATATCTGACTTTGACCTGTCCTTTCTTCCTCGCATTCATTCTATTGCAAAATCATGTTGCCTCTGCCTAAAAAAATATCTCTCATATCAGTCCCTCCCTCGCCACTGACACTGTGAAAACAGCCATCCAGGTCCTAATTATTTCAAGTCTAGACTACTGTATCTCACTAGTAAATGGCATTCCACTAAAAAGACTGACGGCACCAATCCATCATGGATGCAGCAATCAGGTTGGTCTCCATGTCTAGCGGTTATACTAACGCCACTGAAGAAATAAATCCAAAACTCGTCTACTAGTCTACAAAGCTGCACCATCATACATCTCTACTCTCATCTCTGTTTCATGCTCTTCGCTCAGCCTATGAATATCATCCTCTCTTATTACACTCTCTCAGTCCTGTCTGCAGGATTTCTCACGTGCTGCACCCATTTTGTGGCACTCATTGTCCCAAACCATCAGGCTTGCTATAGATTCATAATACCTTTTCAGAACACAACAAAGGCAAAGAGTGTCCGGTATTCAGACAACCCTTTAAACACAGCCCAATGTTTAATGGGAACTTGTCAGTAGAAAAATGGCGCCCTATCTGAGTGCACCATTTAACAGGTGTTGTGACATGACCATAGCAAGAGAAGTGTTAAGTTAAATGGTGCCTTTATTATTTGATATGTTGCTATTGAACCCCCAGCATGAACATGGGCATAAATTGTTTAACATTGAAGGTGCCATTTGTGTATGATATATTTTTATTTCTTTAGTAATGATATTAAACTGTATTTATGGTGACAATGATCTTCTCTTCCTGATCTCTGGGATATCACTGTCGCAGTTAATGAAGAGGTTCACTCTCAAGAGGACAAAAGCAATATAGTGCTATCCTCAGGCTATGCAAATTCTTCCCTACAACACAGAACATATAAATAATGGATCTTCCAACAATGTTTTAATTAACCGTGTTTTAATTAACAGGTAAAACCCTTATTTATATACACAATGTAACAAATGTGCAGTATATCTATATGTATAAGAATGTTTTTTTGTTTTTTTTAAAGAATTGTGATGGCAGGAAGGAGGTGAAGGGAAAGTGAGCCCTAATCTACCCACCGCCCTGTCCCTGCCTACTTGCAACGACCCGCCCTAGGCGACGAGGTACAACTGGGCGGCGGTCCCTACGCTGTCTAAGTGCACAGGAAAACAAACAGGGAACACGCAAGGGAAGGGGCAGTAGCCACGGAACGCCACGAGGAAACGGAGCGGCGAACGAACAGTCAGGACCAGGACGAAGTGAGTAACCCGAGCGGGCACGGAGACAGAAGCAAGCCAGGGGCAAAGCAAAGCAAAGCAAGTCAAGTCAAGGAGAACTGCAGCAAGGCAGAAGCACGGCAGAAGCAGGCTGGAGCAAGCAGCAGTGGGGCCAGGAATCCAAAAGAATAACAAGCAATGAGGAAGAGAAAACTGCAGGTATAAATGGACAGGGGGCGGAGCTAACTCTGACTGACCAGGCCGCGATAGGCTCTCCCACTCCTGAGCCTGCCACCCTGATTGGTGGGAGCCGGTGTCAGTCTAAGAGGTCTGGCCTCAGGTGTCGACTGATTAACCCTGGGAGTCTCCACAGACGTAGTGCCTGGCAGATCCTTTACAGTACTCCCCCTTTTATGAGGGGCCACCGGACCCTTACTAAGAGGACCCGGTTTAGTGGGGAAGAGAAGGTGGAACCTCCTGACCAATACCCCAGCGTGAACATCTTGAGCAGGTACCCAAGTCCTCTCCTCCGGCCCGTATCCTCTCCAATGGACCAGGTACTGGAGGGAGCCCTGGATCATCCTACTGTCCACAATCTTGGCCACCTCGAATTCCACCCCCTCAGGGGTGAGAACGGGAACAGGAGGTTTCCTAGAGGGGGACCAGGACGGGGAGCAGCGTTTAAGGAGGGAAGCATGAAAGACGTCGTGTATGCGGAAGGATGGGGGCAGCTCCAGACGGAAGGGTACAGGGTTGAGGACTTCAATGACCTTATAAGGCCCAATAAATCGGGGAGCAAACTTCCTGGACGGGACCTTAAGGCGCAAGTTCCTGGACGACAACCAGACCAAATCCCCGACGACAAACCGGGGGTTAGCAGAACGTCTACTATCCGCCTGAATCTTTTGTGCGCTCTGGGACGCCTCTAGGTTCTTCTGAACCTGGGCCCAGACAGTGCACAGTTCCCGATGAACATCCTCTACCTCAGGATTATTGGAACAACCAGGGGAGACGGAGGAGAACCTTGGGTTAAACCCGAAATTACAGAAAAACGGGGAGACCCCTGACGAGTTACTGACCCGGTTATTCAGGGAAAATTCAGCAAGGGGAAGGAATGAGACCCAATCGAATTGACAGTCAGAGATGAAACACCTTAAATATTGTTCCAGGGATTGGTTGGTCCTTTCCGTTTGGCCGTTAGTTTCGGGATGGAAGGCGGAGGAGAAGGACAGATCAATCTCCAACTTTTTACAAAAGGCTCTCCAAAATAAGGAAACAAATTGTACCCCTCTGTCCGAAACGATATTGACTGGGGCCCCATGGAGACGCAGGATGTGTTTCACAAACAAAGAAGCTAACGTCTTGGCGTTAGGTAGCTTCTTAAGGGGCACAAAGTGGCACATCTTGCTGAAGCGGTCGACTACCACCCACACCACCGACTTGCCCTGAGATGGAGGCAAATCGGTGATAAAATCCATGGAGATATGGGTCCAAGGTCTCTGGGGAATGGGCAAGGGACGTAGTAGGCCCGCAGGTCGGGACCTAGGGGTTTTGGACCTAGCGCAAACCTCACAAGCGGCGACGTAAGCCCTAACATCTTTAGGCAACCCAGGCCACCAATAGTTTCTGGTAATGAGGTGTTTGGTGCCCAAGATGCCAGGATGACCAGATAGAGCGGAGTCATGGTTTTCCCTGAGTACCCTCAGCCGGTATTGCAGGGGAACAAACAGTTTGTCCCCAGGGACGTTCCCGGGAGCTGCACCCTGATCAGCCGCGATATCAGAAGCTAAATCAGAATCCGTGGCAGAGACGATTATACCAGGGGGTAAAATACAAGCGGGATCCTTCTCGGAAGGAGGATTGGCCATGAAACTACGTGACAGAGCATCAGCCTTAATATTCTTGGACCCAGCCCTATAGGTAACCAAGAAATTAAATCTGGTAAAGAATAGTGCCCACCGAGCTTGTCTAGGATTAAGCCTCCGGGCCGATTCTAGGAAAACCAGATTCTTGTGATCCGTAAGGACCGTTACCTGGTGTCTGGCCCCCTCCAGGAAGTGCCGCCACTCCTCAAAAGCCCATTTAATGGCTAGAAGTTCGCGGTTGCCAATATCATAGTTACTCTCCGTGGGCGAAAACTTCCTAGAGAAGTAAGCACAGGGGCGGAGATGGGTGAGGGAGCTGGTACCCTGGGACAAGACGGCCCCCACTCCCACCTCGGAAGCGTCAACCTCCACAATAAATGGCTCCTCTTGGTTGGGCTGAATCAGCACGGGGGCCGAGATAAAGCACTTCTTGAGAGTCTCAAAGGCCTGGACGGCCTCAGGGGGCCAATGGAGGACATCAGCACCCTTGCGGGTAAGGTCCGTAAGAGGCTTAGCGACGACCGAGAAGTTGGCAATAAATCTCCTGTAATAGTTGGCGAACCCTAAAAAACACTGTAACGCCTTAAGGGAGGCAGGTTGGACCCATTCCGCCACAGCTTGAACCTTGGCAGGGTCCATGCGGAATTCATGAGGAGTGAGGATTTGCCCTAAAAATGGTATCTCCTGTACCCCAAAGACACATTTTTCAGTCTTAGCAAACAGATTATTCTCCCGAAGGACCTGGAGCACCTTCCTGACATGCTCCACGTGAGAGGACCAGTCCTTGGAAAACACCAGTATGTCATCAAGGTACACAACAAGAAAATTACCCAGGTACTCTCTCAGGATTTCATTAATAAAATTCTGGAAGACAGCAGGGGCGTTACACAACCCAAAGGGCATGACCAGGTATTCGAAATGACCCTCGGGTGTGTTGAACGCAGTTTTCCACTCATCCCCCTCTTTGATGCGGATAAGGTTATATGCCCCCCGTAGATCGAACTTAGAAAACCATTGGGCTCCCTGAACCTGATTAAAAAGATCCGGAATCAAAGGAAGTGGGTACTGGTTCCTTACAGTGACCTTATTCAGGTTACGATAATCAATGCACGGCCTAAGACCACCATCCTTCTTCCCCACGAAGAAGAAGCCAGCACCTACAGGAGAAGTCGAGGGGCGAATGAAACCCTTGGCCAGGCATTCCTGGATATACACCCTCATGGCTTCACGTTCAGGACATGAAAGATTAAATATCCTACCTTTAGGAAGCTTGGCACCAGGCACCAAATCGATAGCGCAATCGTAATCTCTATGGGGGGGCAACACCTCGGAGGCCTCCTTAGAAAACACATCGGCGAAGTCCTGAACGAACTCAGGAAGCGTGTTTACCTCCTCCCGGGGAGAAATAGAGTTAACAGAAAGACATGACATAAGACATTCATTACCCCATTTGGTGAGATCCCCAGTATTCCAATCAAACGTGGGATTATGCAACTGCAACCAGGGAAGGCCTAAAACCAGATCAGACGATAATCCCTGCATTACCAGTACAGAGCACTGCTCCAAATGCATGGAGCCAACCAGGAGTTCAAAAACAGGAGTATGCTGAGTAAAATAACCATTAGCAAGGGGAGTAGAGTCGATTCCTACTACAGGGATAGGATAAGGTAAATCAATACAAGGCATCTTTAGAGACATAGCAAATTCCACAGACATGATATTAGCAGATGAGCCAGAATCCACGAAAGCACTGCCCGTGGCAGACCGGCCAGCAAACGAGACCTGAAAGGGAAGCAAAATTTTATTGCGTTTCACATTAACGGGAAATACCTGTGCGCCCAAGTGACCTCCCCGATGATCACTTAGGCGCGGAAGTTTTCCGGCTTCTTATTCTTGCGCCTGGGACAGGTGTTCAGTAGATGCTTGTCGTCCCCACAGTAGAAGCAGAGACCGTTCATTCTGCGAAACTCCCTACGTTGTCGAGGGGACATGGAGGCCCCGAGTTGCATAGGTACCTCCGAGTCCTCCGTGGAGGGGCGAGGAGGCGGGACCTCGGGGGGGATCGCAGAAAAGTCAGAGGGGAGCACACTGAAGCGTTCTAGCTGACGTTCCCTGAGACGTCGGTCAAGTCGTACTGCTAGGGCCATAACCTGGTCAAGAGAGTCAGACGAGGGGTAGCTAACCAGCAGATCCTTCAGGGCGTCAGATAATCCTAACCTAAACTGGCACCTTAGGGCCGGATCGTTCCACTGAGAAGCTACGCACCACTTCCTAAAATCAGAACAGTATTCCTCAACCGGTCTCCTACCCTGACGTAAGGTCACCAACTGACTCTCGGCTAAAGCAGTCCTGTCAGTCTCGTCGTAAATGAGTCCGAGGGCAGAGAAAAAACGATCAACAGAGGAAAGTTCAGGGGCGTCAGGAGCCAAGGAGAAGGCCCACTCTTGGGGCCCTTCCTGGAGTCGGGATATGATGATACCCACCCGCTGGTTCTCGGAACCTGAGGAGTGGGGCTTAAGGCGGAAATATAGTCTGCAACTCTCCCGGAAGGAGAGAAACGTCTTACGGTCCCCTGAAAACCGGTCAGGTAACTTGAGGTCGGGTTCTAGAGGTGAGGTGGTGCGCCCAACCCTTTGGGCCAGGGCCTGGACCTGTAGGGAGAGGCCCTGCATCTGCTGGGTCAGGGTCTCAAGGGGGTCCATGATAGCGACAGCGTAGGAGAAATGGTAGACTAGGTAAGGGCTTGTTATTCTGTGATGGCAGGAAGGAGGTGAAGGGAAAGTGAGCCCTAATCTACCCACCGCCCTGTCCCTGCCTACTTGCAACGACCCGCCCTAGGCGACGAGGTACAACTGGGCGGCGGTCCCTACGCTGTCTAAGTGCACAGGAAAACAAACAGGGAACACGCAAGGGAAGGGGCAGTAGCCACGGAACGCCACGAGGAAACGGAGCGGCGAACGAACAGTCAGGACCAGGACGAAGTGAGTAACCCGAGCGGGCACGGAGACAGAAGCAAGCCAGGGGCAAAGCAAAGCAAAGCAAGTCAAGTCAAGGAGAACTGCAGCAAGGCAGAAGCACGGCAGAAGCAGGCTGGAGCAAGCAGCAGTGGGGCCAGGAATCCAAAAGAATAACAAGCAATGAGGAAGAGAAAACTGCAGGTATAAATGGACAGGGGGCGGAGCTAACTCTGACTGACCAGGCCGCGATAGGCTCTCCCACTCCTGAGCCTGCCACCCTGATTGGTGGGAGCCGGTGTCAGTCTAAGAGGTCTGGCCTCAGGTGTCGACTGATTAACCCTGGGAGTCTCCACAGACGTAGTGCCTGGCAGATCCTTTACAAGAATACACTGTAATTGTCTACTAATTTTTGGTTAAGAGCTAATCCCTCACCTACACAAGTAAGGTATAGTAGCACAAGGTGCGAAAACTGTCTGATTGTGACACAATTTCATTAATTCACTGCTAATCCTGTTTACCTATCCTACAATTCACCATGTCTTCAGCATATTACCTTAAAAAAATTAACCTGAATTGTTAATTTATTCCACATTTCATGATACACTGATTTTCCCATTTACAGGGAACAAGGGAAAAAAATTGCAAGTGATCCGTTGTTATGGGATCAAATTCGAGAAGACTATGCTAAACATTCCACTGATTTTTTTTCTTTTCCTCACTAGTAAGATAGGCATAGCTCACACATGGAAGATAGCTGCAATCATTATGGAACTTGTGAAGTCTAAAATGAATTGAAGAATGGTCAATAACAGAAGTATACTGAATGATAGCAATCAATAATTTACTAAAGTTTGGAACCCATGAATTCGCTATCTACAATGTTAGTTTTCCCAATGAGAAGAGTGAACTTCACCCCTTTCCTTCCACATGCCCAGTTTTTCTTCTTTTTCCCAGTTTATTACACCCGAATCTTCTTTATATTAAAGTTAGCATAATACGCTTTGATTGTCGAGTTCCCCATATTATATATACAGTGTAAAGTCTTTGTGACACCCAAAATTGCATTGAAAAATTGTCTTCTAGGGGGATAGTCCTTTCAAAGAAGATGACAAGCATACATAGTGTATGGTGGAACTGAAAATCTATAAGAAAAAAATCTGGTCTAGATAACGGACCGGTCATTTTTAGACGTTTCATTCTACAATATATATTATACATAAGGTATTATCACTGTTATTATTATCATAACTATTATATGTAAAGTTAACTGATTTGTATATGTCTGATTTTATATAAAATATATTGAAATCCAAATTAGAAAAGTTTTTCTGGACACCAGAGTGGTTCCGTCTCTCTCTTCTGTTGTGAATTTTTGACATGTCTGATTTAAGATGTCATAAGATACCATATACTTAAAAAGCCTCTAACACATTTCAATACACTAAGCCTAGCCTACTGTCTTTACTGACAGGGAAAATAGTCCTTCTCATGAAAAACAAGATTATTACAAGTATGTCAGACAAAATAACACTCAACCCGATGGAAGATCATTTTGCAAAATATTAAATATATATAGACATAACAACAACACAAAAGATTAACATCAGAAAATGGCAATGCTGTCTGTGGTACACTGTTAGGCTAGATAGATCACAACATGATCTACTGTACATAGGGTTGTCTAGCATCTGTTACCTGCCTCTGTACCAAGGCATCTGCTACCTCTGCCCCCACTATAGCTACGTCCTTGATTATGGACCTCCAAATCATTGCAATTTCTCACAAATCCCAATAAACTCTAATATGTGGCAATATTTTTATATAAACCGTATATGGTCCACAGTCTCATATTTTTAATAGAAATACAGTCTTCTGTATGGAAAGCCCAAGACCACATTGCCCTATGTTATAAATAGTGCCCTGATCTTTTCACCCTAATCATCACTCATGTTCAATAATTAGAGCGTCCCACAATGCTTAGAGTCCAAATTATCTCATTAAAACTGTATTTCATTGTGTCTATGGAATTAGAAATTCTCTTTGGGAAAACGCTGGACCGTTTCCAGGTTTGTCCATTTGCTTCAACAAATTGGAGATTGTGACCAGTATCGTACATCTGCTTTGGCAATATAAACCACTATATATTAGTGAAAATACTTAGACATTAGAAATGACTATGTTTCAGATCTAGATTTATTAAAGTCACAGATATATATTCTATTATATATTTTATATTAATATGATAAAACGCCCAATTTTCCTGTTTTTACGGATTCTTAAACCCTAACCTATAAATTGAAATATTAGCTGAAAAATAATCTGCTTTTATGAACAGCTACTGCTTCTATTTTGTACGGCTAAAAAACAGTTGGATTGAAGCATTCAAACAAGATTGCACAGATGGAAAATTAAATCATCTGCCTGTTTGAACAAATCAATGAAGATTATCAGTGTTCAGGAGTACGTGGCTCATGAAAAAGAGGTCGATTATACAGCTGGCAAGAAATGTGTCTGCAGAAACCTCTATGGCAAATTCTTCAGTCATGCAAATTTCTCAACTCTCAATTGAAAACAGAATTAATTTATCTGCGTATACCGTATACTCTTTCTTAACGGTCCAAAATGTAATTTCTGCAAGCAACTCTATATATTTTACTTATGAAGAGCGCTTCGATATTCTACTCCAGCTGCACCACGGTGGAAATATAGCGTTTAATAGAGTATCAATGGATAGATTTTAGCCGCGTTGGCTGACTATTGCAAGACAGAACATTATTAAGAGGCTTTAGCTGGGTATTTAGAGGATTAAATTGTAGCTACGGATTATGTTAGTAGAAGGAGTGGGGTCTGACCTGTACATCTGGATAAAGCCGAAAGGTCAAGAGATTTAGCTAGAACAAGCTTATAGGAAATCAATAATGACTATTGTTACATTTTCTTTCAATAGAAAGCTTATGGTATAAATGTATTTGTGAAATATTTGGATCACAGTAAGGAAATTAGTTAGTGGAAGTGGAAAGTAGTTGCATAGGAAACCAACATTTAGTTGTGGATGAATTATCTTCACACATAATAATCGTAGAGTATTACATATGCATCAAGAAGCGTTATACGTAAGACTGAAATGTATTCACCTTGCCGTGGTCCAGCAGCATCTTTTTCTGCCGGCTTACCTCCGCAATGAATCTCTCGCCAGGGATGTCGGGCAGTGCACGTGCAGAGCTCTCGCCCATCTGACCAGTCGAAGCTCTAGACGCTCTTTTTAAATCACTTACACACTAGTCTCAGCGCCAGTTATAGTGATACGTTTCTCTAACCTGGTTTTTCTATCTTGAACTTGAACTTCATTTTCTCACCGGTTTTCTGTCCTTCAATACGCTCTCGAACTATCCCCTGTACCACATACTCAGATCTGCTACATTACTGTTATCAAACCCTGGATTGCCTGATGACCCTCATACTGCGCCTGTATTACACATCCAACCTTGATACATTACCGTTACCAAACCCTGAAATGCCAGGCGACCCTCCTGATTATTGCTTTTGTACCATAAGCCCACATTTCTGCTGCCGCTACAAGGAAAATTTTAGTATTTCATTGTAATCATTTAAACAAATGTGCACCCAAGTAATACATGGATGGGAAGGATCTGCCAGATCTGCTATTTCTTAGTGGCCCTATGCTGTGGTTGATCGAGAGACCAACACTGCCCTGGCATTATATATACACATAAATCCTTAGTCTTTAACTAGTGAGTATCAACAACGTACTACCAAAACATATACATACAGTAGATATAGAAAGTACATTGTTTTGTGTAGTCTTGTGTAAATGCTACATCATACAAACTTTCCTAATAACACAGTGGCCCCATGACCTCTGTAAAACACATGAAAAATTTAATTTATCTGTGGGTCACTGAGGGTTCAATTGCTAAATGTTAGGCACCTGTTTGAAAGGGCAGTTTCATGACGGGTCAATTTGTTTGGTTTATAACACTAACATTTTAGTCTCAGGAGAGAAGATATTTTACTTCCATCGAGAAAGGTCAGAATTCTAAAGTCTGGCATTGATGTTGTAAATAATCCCAGGAATATCTTACCTGATACTCTAAGAAATCCAGAAAACATGCTTTTAATAGATAAACTAATATATATTGTATAGGCAGTAAAAAGTGTCACAATCGGACAAATTATCTTTAAAAAAATGGTGCTATTTTATTTATTATCCCTGAAGAAGTGATCATGCCCTGATTATAACAATGGAATTATATAGGCGGGTAGATATCTCTATAAACAACCTCGCTCCAAACCCAGGGCTGGATTTTTGGGAGGGCAAAAGGGGTCTCTACCTCCTAGTTCTTTAGGACACTTCCCAGACAAGATATGAGAGTTTGAAAAAACACATTTGACTATGTAGCTCCACATGCTCGAATACTCAGTATGCGCCACTTTATTGGCCTTATGGATACTGCTTTCTCTTTCTCAAACCGATCCTTTCAAAAACTGAGCTCCTTATGTTTTCACTATCTACTAACCTACATAAACCTGATATTTCCATTTAAGTGTGTGGTACTACCATAGCTCCTACGCAGCACGCCTGCTGTCTTGGGGTTATTTTTGACTCAGATCTTTCCTTTACTCCTCACATTCAATCACTTTCACGCTCTTGTCATCTGCACCTCAAAAACATCTCCAGAATCCGCCCTTTTCTTATTGTGGAAACATCCAAAACTCTCATTGCCGCTCTGATTCTCTCCCGTCTTGACTACTGTAACTCATTACTATTCGGTCTTCCCCTCACTAAACTCTCCCCTCTCCAATCTATCCTTAATTCAGCAGCCAGGCTCAACTTTGTTACTAACCGATTTACAAATCCCTCTCCCTGTGCCAAAACGACACAAGAAGACCCTGGTAGTTTGTGGGCACATAAACAATTACTATTAACTAAATGCCCGAAGGCAAGTGAAGCCCTAACTTCCCAACTACCGATGAAAGTAAAAGCTATTTAGGAAAAAACATTATTACTGCTGTTGTAAGCAAATTGACAACCATAAATATTAAAATGATCAATGCAAGCTGCTAGAATGTGAACTCCTGGGCACAATGCCTGTAGGATAGTTATGGATAGCGTAATTCTATCTAGTCTACATGTAGCAACCGGAGTCAGTGGCAGCAGAACGCTAAGTCTCCCCTATCGAATATATTGAATTGTATCGAACAGCAAAGCATTGTATTAAAATAGTTAGGGGGGGGGGGACTATTTTAATACAGCGCTTAGCTGTTAGATACAAATCAATCTATTAGATAGGGGGGACTTAGAATATTTTTCAGTCATGGCCAAAAGTTTTGAGACGGACAGAAATTTTAGTTTTCACAATGTTTTCTGCTTGAGTTTTAATAGTGGCAAAAAGCATTAACTCTAGATTGTTATGAAGAGTGATGAGATGAATTACAATTAATTGCAATGTTATTCCTTGCCATGAAAATTAACTTAATCACAAAAAAACCATTTCCACTGCATTTCAGCCCTGCCACAAAATGACCTGCTAACATCATTTCAGTGATCTTCTCGTTAGTTAAAAATAAAGCGTTAATGAGGACAAGGCAGCTGATATCAGTCTGTCATGCTGATTGAATTATATGAGCAGACTGGTTGCTTTAAAAGGGGGATAGTGCTTGAAATCATTGTCTTCTTCTGTTAACCATGGTTACCTGAAAGGAAACACTTGCAGTCATCATAGCTTTGCAACAAAAGGGCTTTACAGGCAAGGACATTACTGCTTGTAAGATTGCCCCGAAATCAACTATTTATCGGATCATCAAGTACGTCAAGGAGAGAGGTTCAATTGCTGTGAAGAAGGCTTCAGGGCACCCAAGAAAGTCCAGCAAGTGCCAGAACGATCTCCTAAAGAGGATTCAGCTACAAGATCGGTTCAACACCAGTGCAGAGCTTGCTCAGGAATGGCAGCAGGCAGGTGTCAGTGCATCTGCACGCACAGTGAGGCGAAGGCTTTTGGAGGCTAACCTGGTGTCAAGAAGGGCAGCAAAGAAGCTCACTCACAATTTTGCCTAAGAACACTTCCATTAATAAAGAATGGTATCTAAACTTCCTCCAAGAGCAACTTCTCCCAATGATTCAGGAGCAATTTGGTGATGAACAAGGCTTTTCCCAGCATAATGGAGCACCATGTCACAAGGAAAAAGTGATAACTAAGTAGCTCGGTGAACAAAACATTTAAATTTTGGGTCCATGGCCAGGAAACTCCCCAGATAGCAATCCCATTGATAACCTGTGGTCAATCCTCAAAAAGTGGGTGGACAAACAAAAACACAGAAATTGTGACAAACTCCAAGCACTGATTAGGCAAGAATGGGTTGCTGTCAGTCAGGATTTGGCCCAGAAGTTGATATCCAGCATGCCAGGGCGAATTACAGAAGTCTTAAAAAGAAGGGTCAATAATGTAAATATTGAGTCTTTGCATAAACTTGATGTATTTGTCATTAAAAGTTTAGAAACATATGATTTATAATTGAACTTTAATATACCGCAGAAAGATTTGACTAAAGCTTTGTTCACATCTGCGTCGGGGGTTCCGTTCATGGGTTCCGTCGAACCTTTCCGTCAGGGGAACCCATGAACGGAAACCAAACTGAAACCATAGCTTTCCGTTTGCATTACCATTGATTTCAATGGTACTGCATCCGTTTGTCACCGTTCTGTAAGGTTTCTGTTGTTTTGACAAAATCAATAGTGCAGTCGACTGCGCTATTGATTCCGTCAAAGCAACGGAAACCTTACAGAACGGTGACAAACGGAAACCATTTGCAACGTATGCGTTACCATTGAAATTATTGGTAATGCTAACGGAAAACTATGGTTTAGGTTTGTTTCAGTTTAGTTTTCGTTGTGGAAACCAAAATTTGTGTCAGTCTCAAAACGTTTAGCCAGGACTGTACAATAATTAAGCTTTATTTACATCACAATGGACAACCCCAAATGTACACAGTACTCCTACAGTTATCAGAAATCCTACTCGGCTATGAGTTTGGAATTTGGAACTATGCTGAAAAGCATCATGGGTCTGAACTTTTTGATTTTGTGGCCAAGAAAATAGCATTTGTGGGCATTTTTTACATATTTTTTTCCCTCTCTAGTGCTATAGTTATACATGGCTGCAGTTTGCATCCATAAATTATGTGTACAGTATAGTGGCTACAGTTGATTTTGCTCTTTAACAGGGCCTTATGTAGTGTACTTGTGACTATGGAAATACAGATTAAGGCTACATTCAGATGAACGTGGTGCACCCATGTGGATCGCGTTATCACGGATCCCCCAGAGACTAGAGTCTATGGAGGGATACGTGAATACTATTCTTTGCAGAGAGTCTGCTAAGCCGCTGCTCAAATTACTTGACACAAATAGCTTTTTTCTTACTACTTTTGTCTTCCCCTTGGGACTCCAACTGGTTAATCAACCCAGTTCTTGGTTTCCACCTGCGTTGTATTTTAATTGCTGCTTCGTCCAACCTTGCATGCCCCGAATCCCTAACCTCTCCCGTCTGCAGTAAACCGAACTGTAATCTCCACTACCTAATTCACAATGATAAAAAGGCACTGACTCCTTTGTTCACCAATCTTTATTCAGGTACATAATTGACACAATATTAATTTAGTAATAATAACCGCAGCAGTTCAAATGAGTCACCTAATACATCAGCTTTTGTATAATTCTTTCCCAGTCAAAAATATAATCTATGTTCCTGTGTTCAATTACTAAATCGTCAAGAGCAGCGGTGCTGTAAATGATTGCAACAGTTAATGACACACAAGGCCGTTTCCTCGTCCATCACTCTGCTGCCTTTTTCTTTTTACCTTATCATAAATATTTTCATTTTCAGCTGACCTTTCATTAATAAAAACTGTTATTTATAGCCTTGTTTTCTGCTTAACAAAATTAATTTAAGAAATATCTTTCTTTGGAATGTTGCCTTAGAGGCAGTCTTGGTAATATTTCTGTGCTCTGAATAAAATGCTATTACAGATCAATTTTCTCTGGTGAAAGATTATAGAATCAAGATATTCAAAACGTTCAATCACTGTGCAATTTATTTATTAGTACTGTACATATAATCAAGCAACATGTCCAAAAAATGTTGTGTACAGTATATATATATATATATATATATATATATATATATATATATATATACATACACACTACCGTTCAAAAGTTTGGGGTCACCCAGACAATTTTGTGTTTTCCATGAAAACTCACACTTATATTTATCAAACGAGTTGCAAAATGACTAGAAAATATAGTCAAGACATTGACAAGGTTAGAAATAATGATTTTTATTTGAAATAATAATTTTCTCCTTCAAACTTTGCTTTCGTCAAAGAATGCTCCATTTGCAGCAATTACAGCATTGCAGACCTTTGGCATTCTAGCTGTTAATTTGCTGAGGTAATCGGGAGAAATTTCACCCCATGCTTCCAGAAGCCCGTCCCACAACTTGGATTGGCTTGATGGGCACTTCTTGCGTACCATACGGTCAAGCTGCTCCCACAACAGCTCTATGGGGTTGAGATCTGGTGACTGCGCTGGCCACTCCATTACAGATAGAATACCAGCTGCCTGCTTCTTCCCTAAATAGTTCCTGCATAATTTGGAGGTGTGCTTTGGGTCATTGTCCTGTTGTAGGATGAAATTGGCTCCAATCAAGCGCTGTCCACAGGGGATGGCATGGCGTTGCAAAATGGAGTGATAGCCTTCCTTATTCAAAATCCCTTTTACCTTGTACAAATCTCCCACTTTACCAGCACCAAAGCAGCCCCAGACCATCACATTACCTCCACCATGCTTGACAGATGGCGTCAGGCACTCTTCCAGCATCTTTTCAGTTGTTCTGCGTCTCACAAATGTTCTTCTGTGTGATCCAAACACCTCAAACTTCAATTCGTCTGTCCATAACACTTTTTCCCAATCTTCCTCTGTCCAATGTCTGTGTGCTTTTGCCCATATTAATCTTTTCCTTTTATTAGCCAGTCTCAGATATGGCTTTTTCTTTGCCACTCTGCCCTGAAGGCCAGCATCCCGGAGTCGCCTCTTCACTGTAGACGTTGACACTAGCGTTTTGCGGGTACTATTTAATGAAGCTGCCAGTTGAGGACCTGTGAGGCGTCTGTTTCTCAAACTAGAGACTCTAATGTACTTGTCTTGTTGCTCAGTTGTGCTGCGGGGCCTCCCACCTCTCTTTCTACTCTGGTTAGAGCCTGTTTGTGCTGTCCTCTGAAGGGAGTAGTACACACCGTTGTAGGAAATCGTCAGTTTCTTGGCAATTTCTCGCATGGAATAGCCTTCATTTCTAAGAACAAGAATAGACTGTCGAGTTTCACATGAAAGCTCTCTTTTTCTAGCCATTTTGAGAGTTTAATCGAACCCACAAATGTAATGCTCCAGATTCTCAACTAGCTCAAAGGAAGTTTGTGTATTTCGTGGTGTTATATATCCCCCACCTGGATAATGGTTAATTCACTTCTCCGTAGTAATAGAATAATGAAAGAAATATAGATCCGGAGTACTAAAATATAACTTTTACTAGTATGAATAAAATAGGTATGAACAGATATATAAACAATATGAGGAACCCATTTGCCAATACTGCATACATATACTTAATTGTTTCCCATCGTTTCAAATTGATGTCAAAAATATTTTTGCAGCAGATAATCATCAGTCCGCCTTTATAAGGTTTCCCAATTTAGAGTGGTTCTTCTGGTCACATATGGAGGAAAGGAATGTTGGGACAGATGTCCTCCTACCCCGTTTCTGTCGGTAAATAGTCCTCCACATCAAAGTGTCCAGAAGTAGTGTTACGTCCTCTCCTGGATGGTGAAAGAGCGACAGGTGGGTCTCCCTACGCGTTTCTTGCTGACCAGGCAATTCCTCAGGGGAGATAGGTCAGTGAAGCATTGATGTCCAGAATTGGAGCTTGCTGCTTGAAATGTGGCTGTCGATTCATATGGAGAGGAGTGCTCTATAATTCAGAGCATGTTGAATCAATGGAGCAGTAAATTTCAGTTTCCTGCTCAGCTGTCGTTGCACGAGGGAAAGACTCAATGGTTTGAGCAAGTTTGCAGTGGCAAAAGGGAATCCATTAGTTAAAACACCCTTGCAGTGGCAAGTGATGTAACCTTCCTGGTGGGAGGCAAACAAAGAACGCCTATCCCTGGCGTGTACCGTCAGTGTAATGAGGGATTCCCTGCCTTTTATATTTGATTACTGCCCATTAGCCCGCCCTGCCCAGACACACCCCTCTGTGACGTACCAAGGGGGTGTGTGTGTGATGTGACAGATCGATCCTCCCCGCGGCCGCAAGCCCGCCGGGCATGATAAACATGCCACAGCTTTGTGAGCGGCCGCGCCGAGGACAATCCCCACAAATAACCTCCAGAGAACTCACTTGTGCCTGCATGCTGGGGTGTTAAAACAACTCCCGTCTGCGATCGAGATGCAGACAGGAGATGTGAGTCAGGGAGAACTGGATGTCCATCCCTGCTAATGACGTGACAGCCAAATATTGGCTGTGACGTACCTCAGACTAACTCTCATATATCAGGTCCGTGCTGCCTGTCAGGCGTCACGGATCTGTGTTTAGAGAGAATGTCCCAACATTCCTTTCCTCCATATGTGACCAGAAGAACCACTCTAAATTGGGAAACCTTATAAAGGCGGACTGATCATTATCTGCTGCAAAAATATTTTTGACATCAATTTGAAACGATGGGAAACAATTAAGTATATGTATGCAGTATTGGCAAATGGGTTCCTCATATTGTTTATATATCTGTTCATACCTATTTTATTCATACTAGTAAAAGTAATATTTTAGTACTCCGGATCTATATTTCTTTCATAGCTCAAAGGAAGGTCAGTTTTATAGCAAAACTGTTTACAGCGGTGCTAACATAATTGCACAAGGGTTTTCAAGTGTTTTCTAATCATCCATTAGCCTTCTAACACAGTTAGAAAACACAATGTACCATTAGAACACTGGAGTGACGGTTGCTGGAAATGGGGCTCTATACACCTATGTAGATACTGCATTAAAAAACAGACGTTTGCAGCTAGAATAGTCATTTAGCACATTAACCATGTATAGAGTGTATTTCTGATTAATTTAATGTTAATTTAATGTTATCTTCATTTAAATAAAACTATGCTTTTCTTTCAAAAATAAGAAAATTTCTAAGTGACCCTAAACTTTTAAACGGTAGTGTATATATATGGGCCATATGTGGGCCATTTATATGGAAACGCCTAAATAAAATGGGAATGGTTGGTGATATTAACTTCCTGTTTGTGGCACATTAGTATATGGGAGGGGGGAAACTTTTCAAGCTGGGTGTTGACCATGGCGGCCATTTTGAAGTCGGCCATTTTGTATCCAACTTTAGTTTTTTCAATGGGAAGAGGGTCATGTGACACATCAAACTTATTGAGAACTTCGCAAGAAAAACAATCGTGTGCTTGGTTTTAACGTTACTTTATTCTTTCATGAGTTATTTACAAGCTTCTCTTTGTTTACAGCCATTGACATGTCGCAGAGGTTAACACGTGAGGAGCGGATAGAAATTGTGTTGATGTCTGGTGAACGCAGTACCCGGGTCATTGCAGCAGATTTCAATGCAAGACACCCTACGATACCACCCATCTCCCATGCTACAGTTTGCAAACTGCTTGCCAAGTTTCGTGAAACTGGTTCAGTGTTGGATTTGCCCAAATGTGGACGCATGAAAACTGTCACTAATGAAGAAACATCAGTGGCTGTCCTAGCTTCATTCAGCAAGAGCCCACAGCGTAGCACTCGCCGCATGTCACTGGAGAGTGGCATCAGTCGAACATCCCTTCGGCGGATATTAGCTACTCACAAATGGCATCCTTACAAACTCCAGCTGCTGCAGCATCTCAACGAGGATGACCCAGATCGGCGCACTGAATTTGCAGAATGGGCAAAACAAAAATTGGAACAGGATCCTCAGTTTACACAGAACATTTTGTTCAGTGATGAGGCAAACTTTTATGTGAATGGTGAAGTTAACAAACAAAACCACCGCTATTGGTCTGACACTAACACACATTGGATAGATCCCTCCAAGACTGTTGGAACACAAAAATTGATGGTATGGTGTGGTATATGGGGTACAAAGATAGTGTGGCCATTCTTCATCAATGGAAACCTCAAGGCCATGCGATATCTGAAATTGCTACATGATGATGTGTTTCCCTCTTTATGCACTGAAGCTGGCACGTTCCCTGAGTTTTTCTAGCAAGATGGTGCACCACCACATTATGGGTGTCAAGTCCGAGCATTCCTAGATGAACAGTTTCCTGGAAAGTGGATTGGTCGTCGTGGGCCAGTTGAATGGCCCCCTAGGTCTCCCGATCTGACCCCCTTAGACTTTTATCTTTGGGGTCATCTGAAGGCAATTGTCTATGCTGTGAAGATACGAGATGTGCAGCAACTGAAACTACGGATACTGGAAGCCTGTGCTAGCATTTTTTCTGCGGTGTTGCTATCAGTGTGTGAAGAGTGGGAGAAGAGGGTTGCATTGACAATCCAACACAATGGGCAGCACTTTGAACACATTTTATAAGTGGTCAGAAACTTGTAAATAACTCATGAAAGAATAAAGTAACGTTAAAACCAAGCACACCATTGTTTTTCTTGTGAAATCCTCGATAAGTTTGATGTGTCACATGACCCTCTTCCCATTGAAAAAACTAAAGTTGGATACAAAATGGCCGTCTTCAAAATGGCCACCATGGTCAACACCCAGCTTGAAAAGTTTCCCCCCTCCCATATACTAATGTGCCACAAATAGGAAGTTAATATCACAAACCATTCCCATTTTATTTAGGTGTATCCATATAAATGGCCCACTCTGTATATTGTAGATTTATATTGCAGACATGAAAACTTTGAAGGAAGACATATGAAATTAAGTTTTAAACAACATGTTTTTTTTTTTTAAAGTGTTAAACAAAGAATATGTTTTATATTTTACACACAGTCGGCATTCTCTCAATCAGCTTCATAAGTTCGTCACCTGGATCGGTTTTCAATGAACAGGTATGCCTTGTCAAGAGTTTGGGCTTATTCAGACGAACGTATAATAGGTCCGTGCAATGCGCGTGATTTTCATGCGCGTCGCACGGACCTATGTTAGTCTATGGGGGCCGTGCAGACTGTCTGTGAGTTTCACGCAGCGTGTGTCCGCTGCGTAAAACTCACAACATGTCCTATATTTGTGCGTTGTTTGCGCATCACGCACCCATTGAAGTCAATGGGTGCGTGAAAATCACGCGCAGCACACGGAAGCACTTCCGTGTGACACGCGTGATTCGCGCAACAGCAGTAAAAACTATGAATGAAAACAGAAAAGCACCACGTGCTTTTCTGTTTACAAACATACACACAGAGTGTCATAATAATAGCGGGTGCGCGAAAATCACGCAGCCACGCATCATATGCTGCTGACACACGTAGCTTTTAAGTGCCTTTTGCGCGCTCAAAATGCTGCGTTTTTTGCGCGTACGAAACGCACACGCTCGTGTAAATCCAGCCTTCATTTGTTGAATTTCTTGCCTCCATAATGTGTTTGAGACCATGAGTTGTGTTGTGCAGAGGTAGGACTGGTACAGACTTCCATACAGTGTTTAGACCTATTCAACTACTGTTCTAATCCACATGGAAAGAACCACTCAATTAAATAAAGAGAAACGACAGTCCATCATTACTTTAAAAAATGAAAGTCAGTCAATCTGGAAAATTTCAATAACTTTAAAGGTATCTTTAAGTGCAGTCATGAAAACCATCAAATGCTATGATGAAACTGGCTCTCATGAGGACCACCCCAGGAAAGGAAGACCAAAAGTTACCTCTGCTGCAGAGGATAAGTGCATAAGCGTTACCAGCCTCAGAAATCGCAAATTAACAGCACCTCAGATTAGAGCCCACATAAATGCTTCACAGAGATCAAGTACCAGACACATCTCAACATCAACTGTTCAGAGGAGACTGTGATAATAAGGCCTTTATAGTCAAATTGCTGCAAAGAAGTCACTACTCAAGAAACAAGGAGAAGAAGGGAATTGCTTGGGCCAAGAAACACAAAGAATAGACATTAGATCCATGGAAATCTGTACTTTGCTCTGAAGAGTAAAAATTTGAGATTTTTGGTTCCAACCGAGCCGCAGAGTGAAACCGCAGAGTGAAAGAAAAGCAGCCAACAAGTGCTCAGCACCTCTGGGAACTTCAAGACAAAAAAAAGTTACAGCAGAAAAAGTTAATGCTGGCCATGACAGAAAGGTATCAGGGCACACAGTGCAACGCAGCTTGCTAAGTATGGGGTAGCGTACTGGCCAGATTGACCATGCTGACCCTTGTCCACTGCCGAAAGCACCTACAATGGGCACATGACCATCAGAACTGGACCACGGATCAATGTAAGAAGGTAGCCTGGTCTGATGAATTACATTTTCTTTTACATTTATATGGATGGCCATGTGCGTGTGCATCGCTTACCTGGGTAAGATATTGCCCCAGGATGCACTATTTTTGCAGGATAATGTGTCATTCCACTATGCAAATAATGCTAAGAAATTAATTGAAAAACATGGCAAAGAGCTCAAGGTGTTGACTTGGCCTCAAATTCCCCAAATGTCAATCGGTGAGTTGTGATGGAAAAGCCTGATCCTTGGAGGCCCTACCTTGCAACACACTAAATTTAAAGGATCTGTTAACATCTTGGTGCCAGATACCACAGGACACCTGCAGAGATTTTTCGGAGTGTATGCCTTAATGGGTCAGAGATGCTGTGGCAGCACGTGGGGGGACCTACACAATATTAGGCAGGTGGTTTTTATTGCGGATTGTTGTGTGTGTATATATATATATATATATATATACACACAAGTGGTGAGGAAGCAGCACCCAGGAATGGTGTTTCCTCACTATTCGTTTCTACATTACACGGGGAGAAGGTCGCTCCCTTAAAGCTTTGCACCAGCCGTAATGTTTTTCTCTGAGCCATAGTGCTGCTCCTTGCAAATGGCTGTTATATATATATATATATATATATATATATATATAGGTACAAATGATAACTGGGAGGTTTTCAAATCGACTTTGGGTAATTATACTGCAAAATTTATTCTTATAGGTAATAAGTGTAAACGACTAAAATGAATCCCCACATGGCTTACACCTTCTGTAAAAAGGGCAATACATGACAAAAAAAAGGGCATTTGAAAAATACAAATCTGAGGGTACAGCTGTAGCCTTTTTATATTATAAAGAGCTTAATAAATCTGCAAAAAGGGTAATAAAATCAGCAAAAATACAAAATGAAAGGCAGGTGGCCAAGGATAGTAAAACAAATCCCCAAAAATTATTCAAGTATATATATGCAAAAAAGCCAAGGTCTGAACATGTAGGACCCCTAGATAGTGGTAAAGGGGAGTTGGTCACAGGGGATCAAGAGAAGGCAGAGTTACTAAATGGGTTCTTCAGCTCTGTATATACAACAGAAGAAAGAGCAGCTGATGTAGCCGCTGCCAGAGCTGTTAATATATCAGTTGATATACTGAATTGGATAAATGTAGATATGGTCCAAGCTAAATTAAATGAAATAAATGTACACAAGGCCCCAGGACCAGATGGGTTACACCCTAGAGTTGTTAAAGAGCTTAGTTCAGTTATTTCTGTCCCCCTCTTCATAATATTCAGAGATTCTCTAGTGACTGGTATAGTGCCAAGGGACTGGTGCAGGGCAAATGTGGTGCCTATTTTCAAAAAAGGGCTGTAGGTCTTCCCCGTGTAATTATAGACCAGTAAGCTTAACATCCATCGTGGGGAAAATGTTTGAGGGGCTATTGAGGGACTATGTACAGGATTATGTGACAAAAAATAGTATTATAAGTGACAGCCAGCACAGTTTTACTAAGGACAGAAGTTGTCAAACCAACCTGATTTGTTTTTATGAAGAGGTGAGCAGAAGCCTAGACAGAGGGGCCGCTGTGGATATAGTGTTTTTGGACTTTGCAAAGGCATTTGACACTGTCCCTCATAGACGTCTAATGGGTAAATTAAGGACTATAGGTTTAGAAAGTATCGTTTGTAATTGGATTCAGAATTGGCTCAAGGACCGTATCCAGAGAGTTGTGGTCAATGATTCCTACTCTGAATGGTCACCGGTTATAAGTGGTGTACCCCAGGGTTCAGTGCTGGGACCACTATTATTCAACTTATTTATTAATGATATAGAGGATGGGATTAATAGCACTATTTCTATTTTTGCAGAGGACACCAAGCTATGTAATATATTTCAGTCTATGGAAGATGTTCGTGAATTGCAAGCGGATTTAAACAAACTAAGTGTTTGGAGATCCAGTTGGCAAATGAAGTTTAATGTAGATAAATCTAAAGTTATGCTTCCGGGTACACACAACCTGCATGCATCATATGTCCTAGGGGGAGCTACACTGGGGGATTAACTTGTTGAGAAAGATCTGGGTGTACTTGTAAATCATAAACTAAATAACAGCATGCAATGTCAATCAGCTGCTTCAAAGACCAGCAAGATATTGTCGTGTATTAAAAGAGGCATGGAATCGCGGGACAGGGATGTAATATTACCACGTTACAAAGCATTAGTGCGGCCTCATCTAGAATATACAGTTCAGTTCTGGGCTCCAGATCATAGAAAGGATGCCCTGTAGTTGGAAAAAATACAAAGAAGAGCAACGAAGCTAATAAGGGGCATGGAGAATCTAAGTTATGAGGAAAGATTAAAAGAATTAAACCTATTTAGCCTTGAAAAAAAACGACTAAGGGGGGGACATGATTAACTTATATAAATATATGAATGGCACATACAAAAAATATGGTGAAATCCTTGTAAATCCATGTAAAACCCCCTCAAAAAACAAGGGGGCACTCCTTCCATCTGGAGAAAAAAAGGTTCAACCTGCAGAGACGAGAAGCCTTCTTTACTGTGAGAACTGTGAATCTATGGAATAGTCTATCGCAGGAGTTGGTCACAGCAGGGACAGTAGACGGCTTTAAAAAAGACTTAGATAATTTCCTAGAACAAAAAAATATTAGATCCTATGTGTAGAAATTTTTACCTTCCCTTTTCCCATCCCTTGGTTGAACTTGATGGACATGTGTCTTTTTTCAACTGTACTAACTATGTAACTACGCAATATGTATATACTCAGTACTGTGCAAAAGTTTTTGGCAGTTCTGGAAAAATGCTGCAAAGTAAGAATGCTTTCAAAAATAGAAGTGTTAATAGTTTTTTTTTTTTATCAATTAAAATACAAAGTGAATGAACAGAAGAGAAATCTAAATCAAATCAATATTTGGTGTTACCACCTTTTGCCTTCAAAAGAGCATCAATTCTTCTAGGTATACTTGCACAAGGACATAGATTTTGTATGGTTATATTCAAATGTATGATTAACCAATTATACCAAACAGGTGATAATGATCATCATTTTCATATGTAGGTTGAAACACATTCAATAACTGTGATATATATTTCAGGGACCTAGCTAGGTGGGGAGGGGCAGGTGGGGCATGTGCCCCGGGTGCAACTAAGAGGGAAGGTGAGGGGTGCCAGGGCCGCACCGTCCATGACGGCGGCCTGCTTCCTCTCTGAGGGGGCGGTGGCGCCACTTAAACCAGCTGCCACCACCCCCTCCTGCATTATAGGCAATGCCCTTCCGTGCCCTGACAATCAGCGCCTTTCAACTATGCAAGCGGCGCAATGACGGCTGCTTGCATCATTCAACCGCAGCAGACCTGCTCAGAAGAGAGCAGGTCTTCATTGCCACCGGACGGAGCGGGAACGGGATTAAGGTGAGTATGTAAAGTTTTTTTTGTCCTAATAAAAATGAGTGAAATTATCTACAGGTGGCCTCTATCTACAGGGGTCGGCTCTATCTACAGCAGGGGCTATATACAGGGGTAGGCTATATGTGGAGCACTATAGGGGGAGCAATATGTGAGGCACTATATACAGGGGGGCTATATACAGGGGTGGGCTATATGTGGAGCACTATAGGGGGAGCTATATGTGAGGCACTATATACAGGGGTGGGCTATATGTGGAGCACTATTTATAGGGGGAGATATATGCAGGGCACTATCTACAGGGGTGGGCTATATGTTGGACACTATATACAGGGGTGGGCTATATCTACAGGGGTTGGTGCAGTCTATGGCGCTATTATATTTAGGGGACACAGTGTCTGGCACCATGAGAACTTTATCTTTGTTCATAGGTGCATAAATGTTTGAAAAGCGCAAAGCCGAAAATATCTGAGTTGCAAACTTCAGAAATGGGCTGTGGCCGGGAGAAGTAGTCATAGAGGTCTGGACCGGATGGAGAAGAAAAGAGAAAAAGAACAACTAGGATCTGACGTCTCCTGTGAGTCACTTAATGTAAATGTTTATTCTGTCTCCAATCAGCACTGTAGTCACTGTATGATCTTCAGCGAGATGATGGGTGGTATGATTTTTTTTGTGAAACAGCATCTCCCAGCATATCCTTACCATTGTTTGGGCTATGCTGGGAGCTGTATACAATTTAGTGCAAACCTACGACAGGGGCTGCATTAAATTGAGCTGTATTTGTGCTGGTGTTGTATTTACGTACTGAGCTTGGTTCTGGTACTGTATATATGCACTGAGCTTGGTTCTGGTGCTGTATATATGTACTGAGCTTAGTTCTGGTGCTGTATATAAGTAATGAGATTAGTTCTGGTGCTATATATATGTGTAATGAGCTTGCTTCTGGTGTATATAGACTTATATTGCTTGTAAAATGTACAAATGGCTTTATGGTCGCGTTACATAAAAAAAATGTGGAAAAAAAATGACACCTCATTGATTGGTAGAGAAAACAAACATGGCGAGGTGGAAGGGGATGTCGGGAAAGAAACCCGGGGGTGGGGTCGCCAAACTGAATCTTTGCCCCGGGTGCTGGAGAACCTAGCTATGCCCCTATATATATAGTGGCACAGCAAGGTGGATAGGGTTTTCATAGGTTGCAACCAGGCACACTTGCATTGGTCAAGTCCACATGCAACACAGGAGAAGAGCAGCATTACAAATGAGAGGTTCAAAATAACTGACAATTATGGTTAACTGAGCAATGGATTCAGGTATAGCTTTTGCTTACGTCCTGGACCTCCAAGCTAAGCAGCTGAACACACAAGGGATAACCCTAAAAATTTATAATATTAGCCTGAGAAGAATAATTAGAGCAACTGCACATAAATTGCAATACCCCGCAGCAGGCATGTTGTAGCAGATCAACCAAGAACAACATCTCCATGTAGTTTGTATGTTCCCCCTGTGTTTGCGTGGGTTTCATCCAGTTCTCGGTTTTCCTCACACACTCCAAAAACCAACAGAAAAGGAATTTAGAATATGAACCACTAATGGGGACAGTCGTTCATGACAACTTCTGTACAGCGCAGTGGCATATGTTGGCGCTATATAAGCAACATAAATAAATAATAATTTGTCGCTCAGCTCCATTGAAGTGGGAAATGCTGCAATACCACAAAAAAACAGAGGACAGATGTGGAGCAGTTTTTGCAAGAAATCAGAAATGTTTAAGTATTTTCCTATGCATTAAACATAATCATGAGGTCACTCTACAAACTATCCTAATAATTTATTAACTAAAATGTCCTTCATAGTTCATACAGAAGACCACACTTTATATTTAGTAGAAGTACCAAGAAATATGAATAGAAACAATTGTCCCACAAAATTAGTTTTATGAGAAATTAGCTGTTAACATGCAATATCTATTAAAACAGGCATACCGTCATTAAAAAATAAATTAAAAAAAAATAAACTTTAGCTGATGTTTGATTTTTACTATTTCAAAATTATGCAAATAAGATCAAATGTTGTCCATCCTTTCCCCACAATAAAATTAGCGTACTTCATATTTGTCAATATAGATTTACAGCAACTTTCCCGATTCAATAACCGTATAGGAAAAGGGGCCCACTCAGTGAAATTTTTCCATTTAAGTAAAATGACCAAGCGGTTAAATTTAATCCAAACTATGATTCCTTTCTAATATTCATCTTCTATGGAGGTATGCTTTTCTTGTCAAGTTCTAGACATATGCTCTTGTGTAAGGTTCAGTCTCTGGGCTTAATTGATTCTCCATTTCACATCTAGAAAGCTAATATAAAAGGCAGACAATGAGGATGTGGAAGTCTACTACTAGAGTAGAGGTTGCAGTTTTAGATGAGATTAAAAACACAAAGAGTGGTATCTCTCACTGCAGGGATCAGTAATACTCTCTGCTTTCTTTGATTGCAAGTTTTCACTTAATCTTGTGCTAAGCAACAAGGAAGGCTTGTACAGTAGTATAGAATTTTTCATCTCAACATTAACTTTCAAAGATGTGCGCCCAGGAAAATGCAGCCCATCTTTACTATGTAATTAAAGCTTCCTGATTCCCGTCTTCACCTTAATATTCCTCGCTGATGGGCACATAAGAATCATATCAGAATAGTTGTATGATCATATGAAACAGATTATCATTGTCTTATAACAGTACACGGTGAGGACATTGTTATGGCAATGGGGTTGTTTTGTGCCTTGTCATATGCGTGCCTCCACCTGGGGTATTGGCAAATGGTGACTGTCTATCCGTGTGAACTGTTTCAGCAGTACATCTCATGTTGGCTACGTTACATTGATGACATGTTTATCATATGGACTGCTACCCTCAAACTACTACAAACTATTGTAGGACAATCTTAATATCAATTATCTCAATATCCACCTCACCTACAATTACATTGACTCTGTGATTAGCTTTTTAGATCTCTCTATCAAAAGGTGTCGTAAAAGGATCAATACTGTAACCTGAATATCCACGGCAGGTAATACTCTGTTTTTAGCATCCCAAATCCCTAATTTGTGGTATCTCTACTGAACAATTTTTCCGGTCATGTAGGAATTGTTTTCAATTATCAGAATTTTAACGGAAGGCAAACAGTTTCTCATCGCAGTTCAAACAGAGGGCATGATCTGGGAAAAATATTAAACATGGATATAAAAAGTTTTTGCGTGGAGATAGAAATTATTTACTTTCTAAAATTAGTGTCAAACCCCACCTGGATTGCACCCAAAATAATATAAGGTTTATTTCCCAATATGGATGCCATTGGGATGTCTTTCAGGGCATTCTAATGAATAACTGGCAACATTTGATTTTATCTGGTAACATTAGGAAGATGGTAGGTGATGTTCCCAGCATGACCCCAAAACAACAACAGAATTTATATGATATTCTGGTCATATCTAAATTCCGTAGATCTGAAAACAACTCCATGACATGACTCTGCAGTCATTCCAAGGGGATGTATAAATGTGGTAGGTCTTCACAATGTAAATATGTGGAAAAAATCAGATGTTTTCACCAATTCATACGTTTTTAATTGCTGTTCATCAATGGCTGTATATTTGATTATTTGTCCTTGCAGTAAAATCTATGTCAAGAAAATCATTAGTAAAGTCCAATTGAGAATTGATGAACATATACGTGATATTAGAAATGGTGATAAAAAAAAAACTTCTTGCCATTAGCAGTTGCCCATAGACAACAGAGGTGGCAACCACAATCACTACTAGAAAAAGAGAGAATGTGGATCTACGTGATAAAAACTTTGACCCCTATAGGCTTGAACAATGAGTTGAAATGGAAAATGTTTCTATATGATGCCCTGTGCTACACCTAGTTCGGCCTTGGTTGTCACCAAACTTATACTTTATATACAATTGATTTTCTTGTTTTCTGCTTATCTCCAAAGGAGAAACAGTCACTATAATCAATCTATCTATCTATCTATCTATCTATCTATCTATCTATCTATCTATCTATCTATCTATCTATCTATCTATCTATACATATATGTGTGTGTAACCTTGGTATTCTGATAAATGATGGATGCCATTGTGCAATGTGACATTTATATTATTATACCTGATTGGTTGCCTGTTGCCTCAAAAAGTACTCCTCCTATGCTGTTGACCTGACTTGCTCTCAAAAACGCATAAGATTTCGTCAGACGTCATGCCGTTCTGTCCATGGCGGACAACGCTGAACTGTTTGGCGTTACTGCCTCATGAGTCTTGTTTCTTTTTTGAGAGTGGATTTCTGCTATTCCGGTAACATATTTCAGGTGGTCTCAAGAAGGGGTGCCTTCCGCCAATGATTTCCCCTGCACAGCCTGAGAAATACTGTATTCAGACTGGCATAGTCTGGCGGGACATCTTAATGCCACACGCTTCTGCCATTAAATGTGTTACTGACATCATGGTCTGCATCGCTTGAGTGAGATTGGAGCGTTGCTATGCTATGTATTCCTGTATTGGTTGGCCACTGCTGCTGGTGAGACCGCCATAGCCCAGTTGGATATCTCCAAGCCATACTCTACTGCCATTTACCGTGTTAATGACATCAAGGTCTGCATTGCCTGAGATTGAAGCCCTGCTCTGTGACATTCCTCTGTTATTCCTCCTATTAAAATCGACGACTGAGTGTTACCATTCCCCTTGTCAATGAGACTTGTCAATTGTGACTCTGTCTCATCAGTGCTGACGGTATTAGACTGTGTACGGACACCTTATTGACAAGGGAAATGATAATGCCCAGTTTTTAAGTATTTAGTAAAACAGACATATACGGGGAGATGACAGGTACTCTAAGATTTTGGCCTCAAACACAACATTTTAAATAGTGACTTTTTATTACAGTTGACAAATCGTCATAAAATCAGAATAAACAAATAATCAAGAAGTGTTAATATCTTTAAAGCATATAGCTATTAAAATATGTACAGAGTTAACCTCTAGAGGAGCCACAAAGGCTTTGTAATTACAAAACCTTTCTATAATAGACTCATATGGATTGCATTGTGAGAGCACCTAATAACGTTTGCTACTCTCATTTGATCTCAATTAATGAATGATTTATTTGTTACAATGTGCTAAACACCTAAGCACTATATTTCCTTTTGAAACAGCAATTGATGTAAGGGTAAGATCTTCTTTGAAGTATGTCTATCGGCAGCTGGGAGATAAAAGACTGGATGCTACAAAGGAGCTTAAGGGATCTAAAAATGCAGTTCTAATGATTTATATTCTTCATTTCCAACCCCTTTGCACAGCAGCACTGAGGGAGTTTCCATGACAAGAGGGACCACTCGCTGGTTTACCCAGAACTCAATAGCTTTGAGTCACATAGAGCCAGACAACCAGTTACTGTACCTTTGCTACCTTGAGATTGTCACACAAGCTACAAGCTGGTTCAAAACAAGAAAGACTAAAAAGGATACTCAAAATTAGTACTGACAGTATGAGTTTGTGTCCTAGAGGTCTAGCTTACCATGTCACTTTCATGCAAAACATCATAAATAATTAGAAAACTGTATCTGGAATTAGAACCTATATAGTTAACAAAGTACCATAGTTGTAATAAGCCCAGATATTAATTTACTTTATTACTATAGAAAATAATTTATTTGGTAACGTAAAGACTACATTTGTTAGTCAATGGGAAAAAAAAACTTCAATTTAGGTATCCAAAGATGTTGAACCAAACTCCCTATATAAAAAATGCAAAAAAAAACTAAAAAACAAAACAGCTGATAATTGTGTAGAAGTAGTCCAACAATAGAAATATTTACACCGACACCTCTCAAGTCATAGAACCTACACTAGTCTGGGCTCTTTTGGACACATAGTGTACCAGTTAATGTTTCTCCCATTTCCCCAACACACAAACTGCGACTGGATATCCGCAGCTGCATCCTTACAAATAAACCACCCCCCAAAAAAACATTTTTAAACATGGATGTCAATTATATGGTCATATTAAACAAAGAATCCGCAACTGCTTTCAGTCAACCACATTTTGAGCAAGATCTAAGATATCCCACGTCCTCCACTTTTTGCCATATATTGACAACCAAGCCTGGTCATAATCTTTAAAAACGATGAGCATGTTAAAGAAACCTCTCAAATAAACCTCTCAAATAATAACATAATATCTAGTAAACTGTCCTCATAGGCAGAAGCTTCGAGAAACACACACTGCCTATCTACTGCCCTACTCAAACATGGGACTGGACAATACTACCAACCTTCTACCTATCTGAGAGTTTTCAAACTTGCAAATTTATATATTCGGCCGACACCTTTCAGGGCACATATTCCTTTCCCCTACTTCACCCCTCCTCTTATTTCCCTACCCTTGTTGTTATTGTAGGAGGTAGAAAAAATGTTGTTGAAACTGTTTAATAAAAATTTTTGGGGAAAAAATTATCTTTACACCACTTTTCAAAGTCTTCTCCAGTAGTTAACTTTTTCTTTTCGGGGTAGAACAAGCATTTTAAAAGTCTTGATTAATACTGTTAATGTGTTGACTTCTTTTTATTTGGCTTCTTTCTTTGGTCCAGTATTTTGATCTGGCAGTTCCCTGGCAGTTTAACCACTTGGCTTCATAGCTCATCTGGATTATGCTTCTAGGTTTGTGCAAGCTAACATGAGGTCCATGACCTGGCTAGAATGTAGTAATGGTTATTCCACATTGAGGGGAACCTGATTTAGACCTGATCAATCATGTAGACACTACAACTCAGGAGAGCCCATCCTACTACTAGATACATGGTAATGAGTCTAGATCCCTGCTTGTAAAGCTAACCATAGCCTTTTCACGATATAACGAGAATTCCATTTTCTTTTCTTACCAGTTGGAATACATGAAAAATTATTTCCCACAACATAGACAATTTTTCCCATTTCATGGGTAATATTGTTAATTTTTTTGTGATCGTAGCATTCACCACTAAAGACTGAAAAGACTTTGAAGCTCAAACAATAAGTGATTTCCGGGGCTGTCCGGGACATTTAAAAGCAGGCTGCAAGCAGGGGATGTGATAAAATAGAAAAATAAGTAATACTCATTTGGGAAGTCCCCTGCTGCTCCAGCACCGCCGTTCCAGTGGTCTCCATTGGTCTGTTTAATTTTACAGGAAGTGATTACATCCCAGGCCATCCATATGACCGCTGCAGCCAATCACTGGCCTCAGCGGTGATGATGGCAATAATGGTGCGTCACCGCTGAGGCCAGTGATTGGCTCCAGTGGTCACATGAATGGAACAGAACGTCATCACTTTCTGAAAAAGTTAGAAAGCTGAGTGGCAGCACTGGAGAGGGAGAAGGGGTATTTACCAGGAGAGTATTACTTATTTCTTTTTTTTATCACATCCCCTGCATGAAGCCTGTTTTAGAAATGTCCCGGACAACTAAGTTAAAGAACAAAGAACGAAATTTGTCTTTGGGATATAGGCATCTACATATACATGTATCTACATATATATATATATATATATATATATATATATATATATATATATACACATATATATATATATATATATATATATATATATATATATATATATATATATACCAAGTCATTCTGGAATCCAAAGCAGAGTTAACCACATTTAAAAGGCACATTTAAAAACACATGGCATTAACGGGAGCCTGTAATGTTGAAAATGTAGTCCGGTCCGCAGGCAGTATGTTATAGAGCAGGAGTAGGTTGGCAGGTATAAGTTGTAGTTTATTCATTTAAACCACTGCTCATTCTTGGCTTAGGAATCCAGTGGGCGATTCTACACAGTGATTAAGCAGAGGTTTAAATGCATACATTACAAGTTAAACTGAATCTTTTGCTACAAAACTATATCTCAATCTGATCAACTCCTCCTGCTCTATAACAAGCTGCCTGCAGATTGATCTCAATTTTTAAGATGACAGGTTCCGTATCCTTTGATCTTCCAACTAGGAAAACATGACAATTCAGACTTTTTTTTAGTGGCCTGTATTTAGGCCTTCTCAAAGCATCCTCACAATTCTACAAAATGTAATTTTCTGATCTTTCTGATACTAAAATATACTGATGATAGGACAATCTCCCACAACAAATGTACACAGCCCAATCTATATTTTTAAAATATCATGATTTACATGTACCTGGAAAGGGATGTTTACATGGAAGTGCTTATGAGCTGATCATTGTTCATCTTTTTATTTACAAATGCGTTTAAAATATCCACTATATATCTATAGATGACACAAATCCAATGAAATATAACCTGGTGCGATATGTTCTTGAGAGCAAACACTACTACGTATCTTACCTTTAAAAGATATGCTAAAAACACTTACGTCTTCTTAGTATCAGTTTGCAAAAAAAGGCATTCTTTCTGCTAATGTATACTTTACTACTAGTTCAGAAATGCATCTGATAACAATGTGAGAAGATAATGGAGGGTATCGTTGACATTTTGCATGAGAAGATCTTTAAGTAAGATGAGTTTCTACAGGTATTTTGCAAAGATAACACAATGATCATGAATATGATTCATAAGCAGAATTTGACCACTAAAATGACACTGTCAACAATTTTGGCTGTATGTCTTCTTAATGACCTTGCTGTAAGCTTGAGCTTGGATTAACTTAATATCCAAAGCTAAGCTTACAATTGATTTCTATGTGGTTCACAAAAAGTTTATACCAGCTGCGCAAAGACTGGCAAGTTTATTTTAATTAACCCCTTAGTGTTCAAAAATACCATTGGTAAACATGACTAGATTACGCTTACGAGAATGCTTATGTATGGAACTTGTGCACTCCTACACACACTTATGCTTATGGTCTTTAGCCTTACACACATATCTAAGTAATGTACACTACCATTTAAAAGTTTAGGGTCACTTAGAAATTTCCTTATTTTTGAAAGAAATGCACAGTTTTTCTCAATGAAGATAACATTAAATTAATCAGAAATACACTCTATACATTGTTAATGTGCTAAATGACTATTCTAGCTGCAAACGTCTGGTTTTTAATGCAATATCTATATAGGTTTATAGAGGCCCATTTCCAGCAACCATCACTCCAGTGTTCTAATGGTACATTGTGTTTGCTAACTGTGTTAGAAGGCTAATGGATGATTAGAAAACACTTGAAAACCCTTGTGCAATTATGTTAGCACCGCTGTAAACTATTTTGCTGTTTAGAGGAGCTATAAAACTGACCTTCCTTTGAGCTAGTTGAGAATCTGGAGTATTACATTTGTGGGTTCGATTAAACTCTCCAAATGGCTAGAAAAAGAGAGCTTTCATGTGAAACTCGACAGTCTATTCTTGTTCTTAGAAATGAAGGCTATTCCATGCGAGAAATTGCCAAGAAACTGAAGATTTCCTACAACGGTGTGTACTACTCCCTTCAGAGGACATCACAAACAGGCTCTAACCAGAGTAGAAAGAGAAGTGGGAGGCCCCGCTGCACAACTGAGCAACAAGACAAGTACATTAGAGTCTCTAGTTTGAGAAATAGATGCCTCACAGGTCCTCAACTGGCAGCTTCATTAAATAGTACCCGCAAAACGCCTGTGTCAACATCTACAGTGAAGAGGCGACTCCGGGATGCTGGCCTTCAGGGCAGAGTGGCAAAGAAAAATCCATATCTGAGACTGGCTAATAAAAGGAAAAGATTAATATGGGCAAAAGCACACAGACATTGGACAGAGGAAGATTGGAAAAGTGTTTTGGACAGACGAATCGAAGTTTGAGGTGTTTGGATCACACAGAAGAACATTTGTGAGACGCAGAACAACTGAAAAGATGCTGGAAGAGTGCCTGATGCCATCTGTCAAGCATGGTGGAGGTAATGTGATGGTCTGGGGTTGCTTTTGTGCTGGTAAAGTGGGAGATTTGTACAAGGTAAAAGGGATTTTGAATAAGGAAGGCTATCACTCCATTTTGCAACGCCATGCCATCCCCTGTGGACAGCGCTTGATTGGAGCCAATTTCATCCTACAACAGGACAATGACCCAAAGCACACCTCCAAATTATGCAGGAACTATTTAGGGAAGAAGCAGGCAGCTGGTATTCTATCTGTAATGGAGTGGCCAGCGCAGTCACCAGATCTCAACCCCATAGAGCTGTTGTGGGAGCAGCTTGACCGTATGGTACGCAAGAAGTGCCCATCAAGCCAATCCAAGTTGTGGGACGGGCTTCTGGAAGCATGGGGTGAAATTTCTCCCGATTACCTCAGCAAATTAACAGCTAGAATGCCAAAGGTCTGCAATGCTGTAATTGCTGCAAATGGAGCATTCTTTGACGAAAGCAAAGTTTGAAGGAGAAAATTATTATTTCAAATAAAAATCATTATTTCTAACCTTGTCAATGTCTTGACTATATTTTCTAGTCATTTTGCAACTCATTTGATAAATATAAGTGTGAGTTTTCATGGAAAACACAAAATTGTCTGGGTGACCCCAACTTTTGAACGGTAGTGTATCTCTAAAAAATAAAAGAGGTTGTCTAATGCAGACAACCCCTGACTAAGCCCCAGCTGATCACTGGGGGTTAGAGAGGTCAGACCGGAAGCGATCAACCAATCATTAGCTTCTATTTCAAAAATAGTTTTCTTCTCGAGACAAAGCCTTTAACTAATCATACACAAGACATGAAAGTAATATTTTTTTATAGTTGACTTAATAAGATATTTAAATAAAAACAATAAAAAAAAACAAGGATTATAGAAGAGAATGGACCAATCTTCAAACATGTAGTAAAGTGTGAATATTTAAAAATTCTCTTCGCCATCGATTCTCCAAGACTTGAGTCAAGCCAATTTCTCAAGAATCTCAGATCTGCCAAATCGACTCTACTAACTCTATTGCCCGACTCTCAAGCTAGTGATGGCCCATAAATGCTACTATTGATTAAAGAGAACCTGTCATTAAAGACTTGGAAATATTCAAAAAAACTAAAAATCATGGAATATACCAACTGTATGACAATAATAATCAGCACAACAATGCAATGAAATGAACTGTAACAGTAGCAAAAATGACACATTAATGTATATTTATGGAATTACTTGATTCACACATTATGTAAAAGGAGCGACAGATATGTTTTCAATACTGTAAGACACTTCGAGGAAGGAATTTCTGGGTGAGATTGACCTTTCCGTGTTATCAAAGAGTTCAGAACCTGAACAGAAATACTTTTAATTATATGTCTTCCAAAGGTCTATCATGCTGATTTATTCATATAACCAGAAAGCAAACCAGCCACAAACCTTTTTTTTTTGTAGGTCGATTGTATTTTAAGAGCCTTCTGTTCAGTTTACGGCATCCTAAGGCAGTTGGGTAGTTTTCTCAGCTTATGACATTATAAATCTTATTTATGTCATGCATTTGGTTCTGTATAATAGCAGAGGTAATGTTTAATGCTTTCATTCTCCTTGCCTTTTCTTGTTTTTTATTTTCCACCCATCACCTACAGCTATAACTACTGTAGCAGCAGGACCCACTTTTCAATAAGAAAAATAATTTGCTGTGGAGGAACAAAATATACGTTCACTATATGACAATATATGGTATCGTTTTACCAGGCCTTTTATATTGCTTCTCAATTACTGGGAATGTGTTTTTGTATGAGTTTGTTCTATAACTCCTGTGGTGCTGCAGATTATAAGGGAATAACTTGATTTAATGAAGTAAGCATACAGAATATTGAAATTACTATGAACTGAAAGCTAACACAGGCTTCAGATACAAACCCAGCTAGAATCCAGGTAAGGGTATGTGCACACACACTAGTATAATCATGTTTACAGTACGGGACAGTTGTCCTGCAGCGAGGCAGGGACCTCTAGCATCGTACATCTAGTCCCGGCTCCTTGCACTGTGTTCGGTCCGGGACTTGCGGCCGAAATACGTCCGTCAATTACGGACGTAATTAATGTGTGTGCACATACCCTAACTATTACCACTAAATACTAAATCAAAGGTTTTACGCCACTTTTATGGCATTGAAAAGTTGCAAATTTTTGCGCTCTACATATTTACACTATAACGTACGACATTTCCCACCTCTCGTCACTTTTCAAATCTGCCAAGTAAAGTGAGCGGAGATTCACAAGATTTACCATCCCCTATGCCAGAAGTGAACCAAAGATGCATGCGCCTTTTAATAAATTTGGCGCATTTTACTTCAGCACACTTCAGTTTAAGACTGGTGTATGAAACGCCAGTCTTAAAAAAAAAACTTACCCCTTAGGCTGTATTCGGATGAGTGCTGTAAAACTGATCAGTGTTTCATGAGGGAAAACTGACGATTTCGCATCAGAGTTCAATCAGCATTGTGTCAGGGTGCCTTCTGTGGGTCAGTTTCTAAACATCAGTAACCATCAGTTTTTCACGTTCATCAAAACCAACAGACTGCTTTTTTTCAGTATCTCCTAGCAATCCATCAGTGAAAAACGGACCGCACTAGGATAGCGTCATTGTGCTGGCTGATTTTTTCACTGACCCATTGACTTGAATGGTTGAGAATTACCGCAAGAATCAGACCAAATTTGTGCATGCTGCGATTTTCTCTGCACGGAACGATAATCTTTGCGGAAAATCAAACATGCGAGTGAGCACATTGACTTTAATGGGTCAGCGTTCAGTCCTTGTGCTGTCAGTTATACACTCGAGCACCACACGGACGTGAACATCGCTCGTCTGAATAGGCCCTTAGAACAATGTATAGTGCTTGATTCGGCCGGCAGTGTTCTATACTTCTAAGTATTCAATCTAAAAGTGTGATCAGTACAAGTAACGATGCAAGACAAGGTTTCAACATTTTGCTAACAGTATATAATAGCATGTATTACTGTTACTTTATAGCAGTGCAATATGCAATAAAGCAGTGTTAAATTCACTGAAATGATTTATGAGTAAAACGTATAACTTTTATTTCATAACTCTCTAAAAATAGGGGTACAATCACCACTGTGAAAAGCCCCACCGTGTGTATTTAAAAACATATCCAAACATGTACATGCTAAACATCAAGGCAGAGCAGAATGTTTAAGATTTCAGGCGATTGAACTGGTGCGTCCTCCTAAGCGGGGAGGGGACTGGGACAACCTCATTCTGCGCAAAGAGGCCCAATGGATTTATAGACTGGCTTGTGTACAGCCTGAAGGTCTAAACGAGCAAACAAATTATACCTGCTTTATCTAAATATACATTCTGATTGAATATATATCATGTTGGTTTTCTGGGTAGGTGTATGGCCGTTCAACCCGGTCCTTGTACAGCTACTTGCAGTATGCCGTTCAATGTCAACAGGCATGGTTCTTCCTTTTCAGTAGTGTTTCAAAATTTCCTAAGTGTGGCTGACATTTATATCGCTCATTTATTTATACAATATGTATCTACAGGGAAGGTGCTTTATTTATGGCAGTCTAGTTGCGGTTTTGAGCTGATCCGCAATAATTATCCAAACCTATTATTGTTATACTCTATCCTTAATGTGAATGAGCACTTGTGCAGCGAAGAGATGCGCCTACAGCCTTCCACTGCGCCTGCGCGTTCGTTTTGATGTTGTCGATGTTGCTTCCGGGTATGTCAGGTGACAGCCGGGAGTCACATGGTCAGACGTCACGAATCTGGTGGGTTAGTGTGATTGGCTGGTTCGGAGTGCGCCGCCGAGGTCAGGGAGAGGAGTAATGTGTTATAGTAACTCAGAGTCCCGTAGTGAGGCATGCCGCTGACATCTATGCGTGCATGCTTCCGTGGTGTACAGCAGAATATCTGCTGTTGAAGAAATATCGCTGGCATCCTGGCCAGAGTGACCAAGCTACAGACCCCTGATGATAAGTATAGAAACGCGTAGGGTCGGGTTAAGTGGGGAATTTTTGCGTAGGGGACAGTGGTATTTATGTGTACCTTAGCATCAGGAGATTTAGGTGCGGTAACTGCAGGCTCCGGTGTGTTTTAGGGCCTTATCCACTGTTACACCAATGTTTAAACGCTGATTCCATATCGGTATCGTTAAAGTACACCCAGTCATAGTGGGTTCACAAATGAATCAGGGCTGGGAGTGTTTGTTTAATACGTTTTTAAATACACACGGTGGGGCTTTTCACAGTGGTGATTGTACCCCTGTTTTTAGAGAGTTATGAAATAAAAGTTATACGTTTTACTCATAAATCATTTCAGTGAATTTACCAAGTTTCATATTTTGTGGGAGCACAAACTAATATGTATCGTTTAATACAGTGAATTAATAAAGCAGTGTTCCACAACTATTGACTTGGAAGCCACATACTGTATGTCTGTGCCCCCAGAATTTAGCTTCCTAGCTGCTGGCACTTGCAGATACTACTGTGTAACAATTAGACTAACGGTGCCACAGCCTTATTGAAGAATGGCAAAACCAAATCATTGGATGTTTACTCTAAGAACATTGTAAGGTGGTTCCAGGTTAAACTAGAATGACATGCATTTCTCAAGACCAGTTAGAATTGAAAATCCAGCTGAACAACATTCGCCAATTTTTACACTCAAACTTTTTATATGCTTTATTTTTATTTCAAATATAGTGTCTCAAAATGACTTTTTATATTAGAATGTGACTGTAATGACCGGGGGGTAGGGAAACGGACAAGTGAGCCCTAATCTACCCGCCACTCTGTCCCTGCCTACTTGCAACGACCCGCCCTAGGCGACGGGGTACAACTGGGCGGCGGTCCCTGCACTCAGTAAGTGCACGACAAACACGACAAACATACAATGGAATACAAGCAAGGGAAAGGGCAGTTGCCCACGGCAACACCGTGAGCAACCAGAGTGGTGAACGAGCCGAGTCAAGCCAGGAGTGTGCGAGGTACCAAACGAAGAGCAGAAGAGTAGTCAGTAAGCCAGGGTCTGTATGGAGCAGGAACAAAATAGAAGGAGCTGTAGCCGGGCCAGGAAACCACACGAAAAAGAATCACAAGCACTGGAGGAACAGGAAAGGCAGGCTTAAATAGACCGAGGGCGGGAGCTAGCTGAGTCTGGCCAGGTTGCGATAGGCTCTCCCACTCCTAAGCCTGCCAGCCTGAGTGGTGGAAGCTGGAGTCAGTCTCAGGGATGTAGATTCAGGTGCTGACTGATTAATTAAGGGAGTTAACACCGAAGCTGTGCCTGGCAGATCCTTTACAGTGACTCTCTATAAAAGGTTGGCGACCTCTGATTTACAGTATATACTGATATTAACAATAATGATAATACTGGCCAATTATTCTTCCTGATTTGACAAATAGACTGTCACGTTGGGTACGTGGACCCACTGGGCCGTACCGCCCTGACGGTATGGCAGCTGGCCAACAGGACGCAGGTCACAGTCTATAATTCGTATAGTGTACCTGTGGCAGCTCGGACAGTAGCAAGACAGGCTCGGCTGGGACTAGGCAGGAGGCAGACGTCAGGCGTGGTATAGCAGGACAGGCATTGGTATACAGCACAGCACGACTACAGCTCAGCACGGCACTTGACTAGGATAGCACGGGATACAGAATACAGGTACAGGAACGGGAAACACTGGGAACTGAGAAACACTAGGAGACAATTTGCTTAGACAAACTTTGGGTACGACAGCAACGCTCAGGCAAGGGAGGAATGGGCTGAGCCCTTCTTATAGTCCAGAATACTCATGGGCTAATTTTGACATTAACTTCAGGTGCGCGTGGGACCCGGCCGAGGTAAGCGGAAGTGAACGCTGGCGTCTCCTGAGGAGGAGACTAGGGCCAGCGCTCGCAGACCCATGTCTGCGGCCGTCAGGAAATGAGTGAGCCTGACGGCCCGTGGCCATGGACATGACATAGACCAATAATTGGGTTATGGTAGGGTATATTGAGCATGAAAAAAATCTGGCGGATTCTTTCCTTTTCACATAGAAAGAAGAAGGTACGGACAAGGATAGGTAGATGTCTGATCAGGGCCGGCCTTAGGGCATTGCAGCGTCCCAGCATGAAGGGGGCACTGTGCAGGCCGTTTGAACTCTGTATTCTCTGCTCCTCGTTACACACACATGGAGGAAGCAGAGGAGAGGAGGAAGCCCTCAGTCCATCCTGCAAGAAGACTGTGCAGCAAGGAGAGATGGTAAGTTCCTTTTTGTGTACATATGCCTGTATGTATATGTTCCAGTAGGTGTGTGTCTATTGTGTCTATATATGTCTGTGTATGTGTATATTTTTCTGTATCTGTTTATATATATATATATATATCTCTGTGTGTGTGTGTGTGTGTGTGTGTGTGTGTGTGTATAGTTATCAGTGTGATATCTATGGTGTTACATAGGACTGCAGGTAACACTGTAACATTATCTGTCATCAGAGAGTTATCACTGTATTATCTGTCGTGTTACATAGGACTGCAGGTAAACTAAATTATCTGTATTCAGAGAGTTATCTCTGTGTGTTATCTGTGGTGTTAGATAGGACTGCAGGTAACATCTACTACATTATCTGTCATCTGAGAATTATCACTGTGTTATCTGTGGTGTTACGTAGGACTGCAGGTAACATCCACTACATTATCTCTACTGTGTATATATGTGCCTATGTGTGTGTGTGTGTGTGTGTGTGTGTATGTATACATGCCTCGTGTGTGTGTGTGTGTGTGTGTGTGTGTGTGTGTGTGTGTGTTCATTTTTGGCTTGTGGGGGCAGCAATAGGTAGTCCCGCACAGGGCGCCATCCAACCTAAGGCCAGCCCTGTGTCTGATCAACCATTAATGATGTTAATACATCTACCAATCTACCATTGTATTGCCAGTTTTCTTTTAATATTAACAGCAAAATGACCATTTCAATCTCCCTGGTTACTACTGGCAACATCTACATGTTTGCTTGCACATGTTGAAGGAATTTATGTGTATTCCAAACAAGAATATGTGCTGATAAATCTTTTTACAGCAATCTGAAGAGTCATATTCTTGGGTTTTTTCTTCTAAACTTAGTGTCGTTGCTCTTTTAAAAGAATAAATGCAACGGAATAGGAATAACTTGCAGTACTGAAATGTTTAGCATATGTTTGTCAGAGTGAATGAACCTTTAGTATTGCATGAATGAAGCGACAAATTGAGTCACCCCGCTAGCGGCTGCATATAGAAACAATTAATGACATGCCGTTAATAAATCACCACTGGCCAGACTATACGTTTTCACTCACCCAGAAAACATAATACTTATGACATTTGTCAAAGAAGTCCCATTCTACATGGCTATAAAATTATGGTACATCATACTATAGTTACTAGATGCATTGAATTCATGTCATAAACTCCACCAAAAAGTCCCAACTATCTGATAATTAAATACATGTCCCCAATACCCTTATGTAAATGTTATATAAAAATTTAGAACATATTCAGGTAGTTATGGTAGGTGACCTAAATTTCTTACCACTTGTAACATCCACTACTTCTGACAGTTTCATGGTTTCTACGGCAAAGCTTTCTAGACTCATCTGCTTCAGAGCCCATAAAAATGTAACCAGTTTAGAATTGTAACTGGATTACTCAGTTTATTGAAGCCTCTAGTGAATGCATTTTACAATGGAATATTGCAATTTGCATCACATCTGTCTAATTCTTACTGCTGTGTATATAAGGCCAACATTTTAAAGCTACTGATCAATTTTCACTAAATACTCAGTGGTGGCTTGAGACACATAGAGGGTTGTCAATTGACATTAGTGCAAAAGTTTGCAAACTGATAGCAATAGAAACTACTTAGATTTAAGTTTATTGACTTGCAATATTTATTTGGTTTTGGGCTCAAAACTCAACCAAGGTTTTAGTAATTGATTTAAGGTTTTAGTCATATGCATACCAGCCTCCGCTAGGAGGTTATTTGGACTAGGTCAGTATAGGAGGTTGAGATAAGATATATTTTGTATATCTGCTTTGGTACCTCTGTAATGTACAAACCTAAAGTAGATGTGCAGTTGTGATCTTAACAATTCAATGTGTCACTACCTTGGGGTACTGCTCATCTGCTATTTATTTTCTTCAGTCTTGGCCTTCTAACTTTGCTCCATTAGGACAGAAATATGATCAGAGCAGCAGGCTAGCTGCATTTCTAGGATTCTGAAGTAGTCTAGAATCAACTTCATGTCTCATCAGAGGCCAGGACTGCTCTTTTGACACTTCTCTATGCTTTACTCTGTTCAGAATGTCTGCTGTGTATAAACCTAAGCTTGCCATGAGAGCAGATTCCCATTACAGTAAGGATAGAATAATTATGAAATGCAAGTAAGAAAAAGAAGATGATAAATTAAATGCCACAACTGCACATGAGCTTCATTAAAAAGCGATCCTGGAATACGTTCTTTAAACACTAACTTTTCAATCAACTTATGCTAATCTAATAGTATACCTGATATATATCAGCTTTGGAATTTGGGCTTATTCACTCAAATCGGCTGTGAACAACGTCCGTTTCTCATGGCTGAATTGCACCCGTGCGGGACCCGATTTCATAGATCTCTCATAGACTTGAGTCTATGGAGGGATATGTGAAAACAAGCAAAAATAGGACATGTCCAATTTTTTCATGGGCCGTTCACAAGGTCTGTTAAAAAAACGTGTGAATAGCCAGGCGTACATTCATTTTAATGCAGCAGTGTGGCCGCTGTTAAAAAAAGGGAGCAGGAGCAGAGTGAGTCAGACACAGACATGCTGCCCATGCAAGTCTATGGAGAGGAGAGGGGGAGCAAGAGCAGAGTGAGAGAAAAACACAAAGACATGCTGCAGCTTCTTGGTAAGTGTTATTTCTCATCCCAGTGCTGGATTCTCAGCTAAACTGCTAATTACTGCTGTATAATCTTCACCATGATGCTGCTACTTCTATAAATATGTGATAGATAGAGATAGGTGAGCAGGATTCTCCTCTTCTATGTGTATTATGTATAGAAGACATGATAGCAGTTAGGCTCCACCCACTAGCTCAGACACAATTAAGAATTTAAAGATAAAGCCTGCAGAGGGGAGGCTGCTAAAAAATGCGGAATACAAGTCATATAATGGCCAGAAATAGTTATTCTTCATGTACACACATATGACAGATTATTCTAAAAAGTCACCTGAAAAGTAGGTATGCTTTAAGTTGCCTCCTGTACCTACCGATTATATTTAAAATGTTTCTGATTGTCAATCATTGTATTGTATGAAAAAAAAATAATAAAAAAAATATATATATATACAGTGGAGGAAATAAGTATTTGATCCCTTGCTGATTTTGTAAGTTTGCCCACTGTCAAAGTCATGAACAGTCTAGAATTTTTAGGCTAGGTTAATTTTACCAGTGAGAGATAGATTATATAAAAAAAAAAAAAGAAAATCACATAGTCAAAATTATATCTATTTATTTGCATTGTGCACAGAGAAATAAGTATTTGATCCCCTACCAACCATTAAGAGTTCAGCCTCCTCCAGACCAGTTACACGCTCCAAATCAACTTGGTGCCTGCATTAAAGACAGCTGTCTTAAATGGTCACCTGTATAAAAGACTCCTGTCCACAGACTCAATTAATCAGTCTGACTCTAACCTCTACAACATGGGCAAGACCAAAGAGCTTTCTAAGGATGTCAGGGACAAGATCATAGACCTGCACAAGGCTGGAATGGGCTACAAAACCATAAGTAAGACGCTGGGTGAGAAGGAGACAACTGTTGGTGCAATAGTAAGAAAATGGAAGACATACAAAATGACTGTCAATCGACATCGATCTAGGGCTCCATGCAAAATCTCACCTCGTGGGGTATCCTTGATCCTGAGGAAGGCGAGAGCTCAGCCGAAAACTACACGGGGGGAACTTGTTAATGATCTCAAGGCAGCTGGGACCACAGTCACCAAGAAAACCATTGGTAACACATTACGCCGTAATGGATTAAAATCCTGCAGTGCCCGCAAGGTCCCCCTGCTCAAGAAGGCACATGTACAGGCCAGTCTGAAGTTTGCAAATGAACATCTGGATGATTCTGAGAGTGATTGGGAGAAGGTGCTGTGGTCAGATGAGACTAAAATTTAGCTCTTTGGCATTAACTCAACTCGCCGTGTTTGGAGGAAGAGAAATGCTGCCTATGACCCAAAGAACACCGTCCCCACTGTCAAGCATGGAGGTGGAAACATTATGTTTTGGGGGTGTTTCTCTGCTAAGGGCACAGGACTACTTCACCGCATCAATGGGAGAATGGATGGAGCCATGTACCATCAAATCCTGAGTGACAACCTCCTTCCCTCCACCAGGACATTAAAAATGGCTCGTGGCTGGGTCTTCCAGCACGACAATGACCCGAAACATACAGCCAAGGCAACAAAGGAGTGGCTCAAAAAGAAGCACATTAAGGTCATGGAGTGGCCTAGCCAGTCTCCAGACCTTAATCCCATCGAAAACTTATGGAGGGAGATGAAGATCCGAGTTGCCAAGCGACAGCCTCGAAATCTTAATGATTTACAGATGATCTGCAAAGAGCAGTGGGCCAAAATTCCATCTAACATGTGTGCAAACCTCATCATCAACTACTAAAAATGTCTGACTGCTGTGCTTGCCAACAAGGGTTTTGCCACCAAGTATTAAGTCTTGTTTGCCAAAGGGATCAAATACTTATTTCTCTGTGCACAATGCAAATAAATATATATAATTTTGACAATGTGATTTTCTGTTTTTTTTTAAATATAATCTATCTCTCACTGGTAAAATCAACCTAGCCTAAAAATTCTAGACTGTTCATGTCTTTGACAGTGGGCAAACTTACAAAATCAGCAAGGGATCAAATACTTATTTCCTTCACTGTATATATATATATATACATATGGTCCCTCAACATAGGTTCCGAAGCACTCAAAATTTCCATCCGAAAAGATAAAAAAGGTGGATTGAAGACAGATAAGCACAAAAATACAAATAAAGCATGTATTGTAAGTACAATGGTCCCTCAAGATACAATATTAATTGGTTACGGGGCAACAATTGTAAGTTGAAAATATTGTAACTTGAGACCATAATTCTATGGAAAACTAGAAATTGGTTCAAAAGCGCCAAAATGTCAACCACAGATAAGAAAAATGAGCTGCTGTAGGCTGTAAATCACTCTCTACGATGAGGACAGGAGCTTCTTCAGGAGCCTACATACACAGTGTACCAAAAATATAACCTGAAGCTACCCTCACCTGGTGTCCAAAGGAGCAACTCATTCTGGCGCAGGTAAAGAGCAGTACAGGACATGAAGTACTGTACTGTAGAGAGGAGCTACTAGACAGCCAATCAGGGCATGCAGTGCTTTACATCAGGTGTTTAACCAGTAAAATACGCATGCTGATTGGATGGATCTTCCAGCCAATCACACGTGCCCGAGATCCAAACCTTATGTGGCATTGTATGTTGAATGTGGTTTCAAGTTGCAATGGCCCAGGAAAGACTATTGTATGTTGAAAATATTGTAACCTAAGGCCATTGTAACTTGAGGGACCACTGTGTATATATATATATATATGCATACATATAAATATATATTATATATATATATATATATATATATATATATATATATATATATATATATACACATACATATAAATATATATACATTTACTAGCAAATTAATTTAATCCCTCAAAATATATATACATAGAAAGTCTTTAAAGTCACTTAACATTTCCCAGGAATACCAACCGGGACAGAAAGATAAATTTGTTGATAGCTTTTAATGATCACCGATGTCAATGCTTTCCAATAAAATGTACATGAGTAGTCAAAACACATGCTCGCACTGTAAACCCCCTTCCTGCCATGACATCTGTTCCTCCTGCCAGCAGCAAAAGATGCTTCCCAGCTGTTTGGCTGACTGCAATCTTCAAGGTCACCTCCTGACCTTTTTACCTTCTCTTCTATCTTACTGCATTATCTCCCTCCTGCTTACTTACCATGTCTCCTGCAAACTGTGATTTACTAACTTATTGCTCTGCTTGGCTGCTAAGAGCCCTGCAATTTCTTCACTCATCTTATGGATATAAATGCAAAACACAGAACTTGTCTCCTATGTGGGGAGTATGAGTTATGGGAATCTGTTTCTTCTCTACTAGGGCTACAAAATATAGAACACTATATCCCCTATTCCAAAGTCTAGTTTCCTGATGTTTGTTATATTAAGTGATTTCAGGAAATTGTTCACCTTTATATACTATTATTTTAGAGGAAGAGGAGGCCAAGGTCTAACAGGCATATCATGTAAAGTTGTATAAAAGTACAACGTATTTCAACACAACAGAAAATATAAGTTGTCAGCATATAGGTCTGAATCCAACCGGAGTGCCAAGTGATGTACCGTAATCTGTATGGCAATTCATGGGCCCCATATTTCACGGGTGTGGGTCCTTGACTGGCATCAAGTACCCTCAACCACTAGGTAAACCATTCGTCCACAGACACTATCTCCCATGCCCGCACCCCTTTTCCGCTATACCACACTGACAGGTTGCGTTTTGAGAGAACAGCGGCATAGTAAGTACAACATTGCATTGCAATTATGCATTTACACAAGTCATTCATAGATTAGTAATATTTTTTTTGTGTGTTTTATGTAGCAATAATTACCAAACATTTTATCTAAAGCCCGATGATGGAGAGATCACAGAAGTTTACTCATAAAGAGAAGTCTTCCAGCTTAATGGGGCTCTAATCTACAATGAATTCTACTGGTGCCTCACTAAGAACTATCACAGACAACTACTCATCTCCATTCCCTACGAATTAAAACAGATGTAAGACTTGTCCTCTTAAACTATTCTTACTCTAATAGCTTTTAAGCATTTCAAGCATAAACTTTCATGAACCGCCACACTTTGTAACTATAAATCCTCCATAGTGTGTTGTGGGTTATTGTACTGCTAGAACATGTTACCACCTAACAATTAGAACCATTTGTGATATCTACAAATGAAAAAACACAAACATTCTCTTCTTTGCACAGCGCAAATCTCTGTTTTCCATTAACGACAGAACTTTTAACCCCTTTTACAAGGAGCTTGCATTCTGTGTTTATTTTTACTATATAATAACTGCTCCTTTTACATTAACAAATATGTGAACTTAAAAATACACTAGTAGTAAATGTATATTTGTACTTGGATATTGCCAAAGTTAGCTCAATAGGTAAGACTGTAAGTAGTATTATATTGTACCTATACTCTAAAATTTAGAACATATGATCTGAAAAATGTGCTGGTTCATATCTTGCGGTAAAAATGACTGCTCAGAGTCAAAAATAAGTTCCATTCCTCCTGCCATGTCCAGTTAAAGAGGCAATTTTAGCTGTGGACAAAACCTACATTTTTTAGTGATGACCAATGAGAGCCCACAGATGTCAGCTATTTAATAAAAAAGTAAAAAGTTAAAGCCAAAAGTTTTTGGTGTTTAGAGCCAATTCACTGTTAAACACTACCGATCCCACAGCTGGGACCAACTTCATTTTTCATCAATTACAAGAACCCTTCCCATTATCTTTTCAATGAAAAGTTTTGGCTCTGTAAATTTTTACAATACAATTATGGAATATTTATGGAATATGTTTATGGAATTTATGGAATTTATAGAATATGTTTTAAGAATAAAAAATTCAATATCTAGAAGGAAACTTTGTTACTTGTTTTTTTTTTAATGAATTAAAAAGCTCCAATTTAAAACATGTAGCGTGAAACCCACTGCATGTCCTATATTGGTGCGTTATCACGCACCTACGCACCCATTCAAGTCAATGGGTGCGTGAAAACCACTCACCGCACACGGATGTACATGAGTGTGCGGTGCGTTATTAGCGCATCAATTCAGTTGAAAATACTAATAAGAAAAGATCTGCTTTGCGAGTGCGTGAATAATACATGCCCCTCGCAAAGCACACTGATGGATAATGCAACACACACGGACCCGATTCACGCTAGTTTTTCACGCGCATGAATCGCATACGCTTGTGTGAATGGGGCCTAAGGGTTGTAAGGTATGGCTCACAGTCAGAAGTCCAACTAATCCCAATAGTGTTCAAAAAGGCAGAGGTCAGGGCTTTGTGCAAACTCAATATAATGTTATAGCATTAAGATTTATATTCAATTGCCCAAACCATGAGGTCTGGCTTCTGTGTGGCTACATGACCATGTCAACCCAATCCATGAGCTACCCAACAAATAGTGTTGTTGGGTAGCTCATTCATAATGACTTTTAAAGGCAATCTGTCAATCAAGTTTTTATGTTAAGGGGGTTATCCGGTATGTGAAATCCTTGCCCCCGGCTGATGCTCTGGTGGCACTCCCAGGGGTTGCTTACATGCACATAGCATTTAACCTCTTCAGCCAATCGGAGGGCGCAGTGGCCATATGTTGTATTTCTGCCGTTATGCCAGAAATACAATTCTTCACCAGTGAGCCCCGCTGAACCCTCTGATTGGCTGCAGCAGTCACATGATATGTGAATGTAAATAAGGAGCAGGACTTCCGACGCACCAAAAGCGCTGGATCGACGGGGGCAAGGATAGGTAAGCATTGTTTTTTTGGTTTATTGATTTAGCTTCCAGCCTATAAAAAAATCAGAGATTACCCCATTAAACATGTTTAAATCTTGCAGTTTTCAAGCTGGCCACTGAGCCTAACCACAGACTAACAATAGACCTGACAATAGACTGACCCTGGCCCACTGTTCTTTAGAGAACACTTCTCAGCAGTCATCTCAGTATTATCACAGGCCGGATTACAATAAAATGTAACACCTCTATATAGATAGCACAGGATTACACCATTCACAATAGGTGATGGATGCAGCTCCCCATCTATCCCTTCCTGCACAGGTCACATAGAATGCCTAGAAAATTCTCCCATAGAAGTCAATGGGTCATCTACAGACAATTGTTTCCTATGGTCCATGTGGCTGCTGCAAAACATATTTCTAAATGCTGTTAACAGCAGCTCAGGCAAGTAGAGAAAATAGAATTAAAAAAAAAAAATGGAATAAAAAAATATATACATTCAAAAAATACAAGTAGATTATAAAAAAATAATGTGTTACACTATCTGGTTTTAATTTAATTAAATACAGGTGACACATTCCCTATAAGCATTACACACTTCAGCACTTGGCAGCCCTGTTCGGGACATTGTGTGGTATACCACCTTAAAGGAAATGTGTCGCTAGAAATGTTTTTTGTTTTTTTTTTTCAGTTAAACAATTAGTGTTTAAGTGATTACACATTGTTTTAATTTTTTTTATTTTTTCACAAGTCAGGAAATATTATAAATTAGATTAGAATTTATAACATTTCCATGTGCTGGCCACTAGAGGGAGCAGTTCCCAAAATTGCAGCATGGTCACTGGGGTAAAGCAACCTCATTGATGTATGCTGTAAATGTAGATGTATGCTGGCTAGAGCCAGGAGAAGGAAAGGTTTCAATGACTTCAAACTTCCTACACTGTGTGCCGCCGTTTTCTGAGCAACTGCACAGTGCTAGGAGGATAAGGGCATGACCACACATGGCGGAATTCCTCCGCAACTGTCCGCATCAATGCCGCACCTAATCCGGGTTGCGGATTACGGCTGCGGATCTGCACAAAATGTGCAGAAAATTGATGCGGACTAGCTGCTGCGGACTGCGGGAAAAGTGCTTCCCTTCTCCCTATCAGTGCAGGATAGAGAGAAGGGACAGCACTTTCCCTAGTGATAGTAAAAGAAATTCATACTTACCGCCCGTTGTCTTTATGACGCGTCCCTCCTTCGGCATCCAGCCCGACCTCCCTGGATGATGCGCCAGTCCATGTGACCGCTGCAGCCTGTGCTTGGCCTGTGATTGGCTGCAGCCGTCACTTACACTGAAACGTCATCCTGGGAGGCCGGACTGGAGACAGAAACAGGGAGTTCTCGGTAAGTACGAACTTCATTTTTTTTTACAGATACATGTATATTGGGATCGGTAGTCACTGTCCCGGGTGCAGAAACAGTTACTGCCGATCGCTTAACTCTTTCAGCACCCTGGACAGTGACTATTTACTGACGTCTCCTAGCAACGCTCCCGTCATTACGGGAGCCCCATTGACTTCCTCAGTCTGGCTGTAGACCTAGAAATACATAGGTCCAGCCAGAATGAAGAAATGTCAAGTTAAAAAAGCAAGACGCATCCGCAGCACACATGACATGTGCATGACAGCTGCGGACTTCATTGCGGAACTTTGAATCTCCATTGAAGTCAATGGAGAAATTCCGCCATGAGTCCGCCACTGCTCCGCAACAGACAGAGCATGCTGCGGACACCAAATTCCGCTCCGCAGCCTATGCTCCGCAGCGGAATTGTACGCATCGTGTAAACGAACACTGCTAAATTAAAGTGAAAGTCAATGGAGAAACGGCTCCGCTGCGGAATAACGCTGCGGAGTGTCCGCAGCGGAATTTAAGTGAAATTCCGCCATGTGTGAACCCGCCCTTAGATACAGGGCTCAGCAGAGGGTATCACACGAACATACAGGAAAATAATACACACATCACATACACGAACATAAATTACCTGCTCCTGCCGCCGCCTCCGCTGGTCTATGCTCCTATTCCTTGCGCCTTCGCTTCGTTGAACATATGGCCGGAGGCCGCGGAGGGAAGTCGTCATCTTACTGTCCGGCGGCGGCTTCCGGTCCACATGAAAATGGTGCCAGATTTCGCTCTACGAACGAGCTTTGTTTTGATCTGTGCCGTTCCCACACAGACGGCGCACGCAACTGAGAATGGAACGGCTCCCGTTCGCATTCTCTATGGGGTTGTATGTGCCGAATTCCATCTCTGTATGTGTCGTTAATCGACACATGGAGATGAAAAAAAAATGACAGCCCCCATAGAGAAGTAATAGTCAGAAAACATTAAAAAGTAAAACACGAGAACACAATTAAATAAAAAAAAATTAAATATTATATTAAAAGCAATAGGATAAAAAAAAAAAAATTAATGACACCTTCCCTTTAAATCTGTTGTTCTACTTCCACTTCCCAGTAATAGCATTTACAATGGACTAGCTCTAGCAAGGCAGAACAGATGTATTTATTTTCTATTCCTTATATATTACACTTCGTACCACTAAGGGCTTATTCAGACGAACGTGACTCGCACGGACCTATATTAGTCTATGGGGCCATTCAGACAGTCCGTGATTTTCACGCAGCATGTGTCCGCTGCGTAAAACTCACTACATGTCCTATATTTGTGCGTTTTTCGCGCATCACGCGTGAAAATCACGCGCAGCACACGGAAGCACTTCCGTGTGACGCGCGTGATTCGCGCAACAACAGTAAAAACTATGAATGAAAACAGAAAAGCGTTACAAACAGAGTGTCATAATGATGGCAGCTGCACGACAATCACGCAGCCACGCATCATATGCTGATGACCCACCGACGCTGTTATGGGCCTTTTGCGAGCGCAAAACGCACACGCTCGTGTGAATCCGGCCTTAGAATGTAGCCAACCACTGACAGTGACAGGCTAAAAGTCCCTGATCTCGAGCACAACGCATTTTACAACTGTTTGCACTATTTGTCCAAGGAAACGCACCTTTAAGCACTGGGTGTGTCTGAAATAGATGATCCCACTAATAAAAATGAAACATACTACATGCTATGACAAACTGGATATATGTATCTAGCTGATGACAGATGCAGCATTTTCTTAGTTTATCCAGTTTGTAGTATTTTTGCAAGTTAGTTGTATCTCTCTATCAAAATAAACTGACATGAATGGGTTTATATCCCAAGGTTTCATTTTGCTGTGGGTAATGTCAAGCAGTCTGGCATTTACAAATTCAGATTTATACAGATCTTAGTAAACGTATTAATCGGCCCAGAAAGTAAATGGCATTCATCCATATTATAATCTCTTTTTTAAGATAAAACAGGCTGGACAACGTTGAAATCACCAATAATGTCAAGGGTTTTTTTTTTTTGTTTGTTTGTTTTTTTCAAATGATCAAAACTGCTTTGTGCCAGCCTGGACATTTATTCTAATGCTGTAAAAAGGTGTGTGCCCCATATCTATCAATGTGCGTTTGTCACACAGAGCCATTTAATGTTGGATACATTTTTTTCCTTCAATAAATGACAATGGGGGCAGGGGCAAATACTTTCCCACAGCACTGCACCATTCCCCGTATGCCATAAAGTGAATAGTTGCCAATATAGTGCAAGGTGTTATGATGACTTTACATGGCCCCCGAGGTATACCAGTTCACATAAAAAGGGAATTTAACCTTTGGTTTGAAGTCACCTTTTATTTTTGCCTTAATATTTTTTTCCTTTCAACCACAAAGAAACATAACAGGCATCTTCTGAACTGTGAAATATGGATAACGTCCCACCCATGCAGCCAAGATTTGAATAGCAGGCAATTTTGGCATATGGGCTAATTAAACATATATCAATGGCCACATAGGAAGCCAATTATTAGATATTTTCCAAATCCCCTCAACGCAGTCAAACAAGGCAGCGCAGTACTTGACACGCCAGATCATCTGAAGCCATCTGCTTTCCCAATGTTGACAGCATGGGGCTTCTGGTAAAAATCCAGACATCCCTGTTGCACAGGACTGAAAACTTGCAACACGCATCTAGTCTGTTCAATTCAGCTTTCCGAAACATAGAGCAATATTATTTTTCCCCTTGGACCACTTCAACAGCTGCATGATGTTTTTTTGCATTCTCAATTCTACAATGCACCAGAGACCGGATTTTAAGCACCATTCCAACTAATCCACTAAAAAATTAACTACGCTTTAGCTGTTTTCGCTGAAAACTTTTCTTACTGAAATGAAACACATTTAACAACATGGACATCTCAAATAGTAGTTGTTCTTATTACCCACAAGCTTCCAGAAACATCTATAGTAACAAAGTCGCACTTTAATTGTCCCCTACTTTACACACATATATTGTCTTTTTTATCTTTATTTTATAAGAGCGAGAAGAACAAATTGGAAGTATGAAAAATATGCAATTGTTATTATAGACTTTACAGGCACGTCCTCAATAAAACAATAACCAGTGTAGTCAAGTAATAAATAGGGTGCAGTCCTTTACAATAAAGGGTATTTACACCCTACCGGAAACATTTGGGATATGCTCATATGTAAAAATTAATGGGCATGACATTGGCACATCTATACCAACATATTTTTTTACATATAATGTGCAGTAACTATAAAGCAAGTAGAAAACCCAGCTCTTTACTTATAGTGATAGACGGTAGATTTTACATTTAAGGTTATTAATGCCTTTTGTTCCACCAAATTATTGTCACACCTGCTGTGAGACTTATTTATTAACCATTTATTAACCAGTTAGTAAAAGTGGAGTGAGAAGTTGGCTTGGCTTACTCCTTGGCCAGGATTTAAAGAGGCTCTGTCACCACATTATAAGTGCCCTATCTCCTACATAATGTGACCGGCGCTGTAATGTAGATAACAACAGTGGTTTTTATTTGGAAAAACGATAATTTTTTAGCAAGTTATGAACAATTTTAGATTTATGCTAATTAGTTTCTTAAAAGACAACTGGGCGTATTTTAACTTTTTACCAACTGGGCGTTGTACAGAGGAGTGTATGACGCTGACCAATCAGTGGCCAATCAGCGTCATACACTTCTCATTGTTCCAGCCCAGCTTTTTTCACTGCACAATCACACTGTAACAATGGGCTGGAACGATAAGAAGTGTATGACGCTGAGTGGTCACTGATTGGTCACTGATTGGTCAGCGTCATACACTCCTCTGTACAACGCCCAGTTGGTAAAAAGTAAAAACACGCCCAGTTGTCTATTAAGGAACTAATTATCATAAATCTAAAATTGTTCATAACTTGCTCAAAAATTATCGTTTTTCAAAATAAAAACCACTGTTGTTATCTACATTACAGCGCCAATCAGATTATGTAGGAGATAGGACACTTATAATGTGGTGACAGAGCCTCTTTAAACACATTTATGAAATGAGATTACAGATGTAGCCGTCTTTATCTTGACTTTTAATGCATTAAATACACAGTGGAAAGATCCTTTATCTTGACTTTTTCAATGGCTTTTGTAGTGTGATATCACGCTGCTGCAAGTTATCAGAGTCAAGATAAAGGTGGCTAGTGAAAGTTGATGCCAATGATGTATTTTGTGACAGATTTCTCCAAGAGGGCGCATGCAGTCATAAATTTGTCGTGACATGTTTCAATAAAGTAGTCAGGCCTTAACTTGGCTAAATTAATGGCACTTTTGATAAATATGGGCCAATTTGTCCAACTAGATGACCACTCAGAAAGAAAACCACAGAACAATTAGGGTATGTTCACACTACAGCGTCCGTAACGGCCGAAATTACGGGGCTGTTTTCAGGAGAAAACAGCCCCGTCATTTCAGCCGTAACGGCATGTGCAGGCGCTTGAACGCCACGTCCAATACGGACATAATTGGCGCTGCTTTTCATTGGTGTCAATGAATAACGGCTCCAATTATGTCGCAAGAAGTGACAGGCACTTCTTTGACGCGGGCGTCTTTTTTACGCCCCGCCTTTTGACAGCGGGGCGTAAAAAAAATGACCGTCTGAACAGAACATCGTAAGACCCATTCAAATTAATGGGCATGTGTTTGCCGACGCTATTGAGGCGCATTTTCGGACGTAATTCGGGGCTAAAACGCCCGAATTACGTCCGTAAATAGTGTGTGTGTGAACATACCCTTAGAAACGAATAGGTCATTTTGGTGTAAGAGGGGTTGTCCGCTTTGCACATTTAGCTATTGGAAGAGGGGCCTGGATTCCACCCCCCCTTCCCTCTATTAATTCAGAATTGCCTAATATGGTCATTGACTTTTTTTTTTATGGTAGACAACCCCTTAAGGGTCAATGCAGGGAATCACATGTCAATGATGCAGTATTTTTCGGGACGTAAATTGACACGCGGTGCGTATTTTTGAAACCGTGGCATGTCAATTTATCCTGGGATTCTGCATGCAAATTCTATCCCTCTAGTTCTACAGAAATGCGCAGCAAAATCTGCAGCATGAAAATGACACGATTTACGCAGCAAAACGTAAAAAACTTACCTAAAAATGCATTAAAAAAAACACACCGGCTGCGTTTTTTTGCGGTGAATTTCCTGCGGTTTTGCTGCGTATTTTCCGCAGCAAAATACGCAACGTGTGTATGTAGCCTTAAACTTACGGAAACCGTAATTTGGACACTGTCTATCAGAAAGCTTTTGCATATATTCATGCAGAAAGATGACATTGAATGAATGATTAAACAGCAGCATTCTTTTTGGCGGTATTCTAGACTGCGGAGTGCACATGTAGTCTTGTAATATTTAAAAAGTGGCTCACCAATATATAATAAATGGATAACAGTAAGGTATGCTAAAAAATATTTATCTGGAAAACTGTGGCTACAAAGTATTTATATTCGGTCAAGACTAATACTATTTACCATTTATGAAGGCGCAACACAATTTTTACGAGATTTGAGTAGTTACAATGTTGTTTTCTTTGCCATCCTAATTAGAAAGAAGAACTACGTAAAATAGCAGATGTCTTAGTGATATGAATTTATTACTGAAGAACTCAATATTATTGTATCGTTGCCTGGTTCAGATCTTGAGATGGTATTTTAGATGATCTATGACTGTCCCATCACTAATAGTCCGTAATCCTGCATGTCACAAATATGCAATTGGTTTACCACAATTATTTACAAAGCGAACAACTACTCTCAAGTGTACGAGTCATACTGAATCAGCGACCACAGCTCAACGGCTACACTTTTACCTGTACTTATCAAGGACCAATCATTTAACACCATGTTAACCATTAGGCAATGAATATCTGCACCAACGAAGGGTAGCGGCTGAGAAGTATAATATCATTAAGGGTGGATTTACACGCAGCAGAAACAACCTCATTCAGATGAAAGGAGCTAATTTTCAGTCACAGAAAATCGCAAACAAAATCTGCCGTGTTATAGTTGATGCTAATCAGAAAAGTAAACATAAGCTAAATCAGTGATGAAAAAGATACCACTGGGAGCAGGGGCGATGGTACCGGAGTGGAGGGCATGATTGATAGCCTAGTCCATGGGATCAGGGACTACCAGTGGGGATATGGGAAAGAAGCAGATACTTGATTCAATAATGGTAGAAAGACGAAGTGCAGTGGTTCGGAGAAAAGTAGTGCTCTGCTCTCTATTGGTGATGTCGGGAAAGGTATATTCCGATCTCAGAAGTCGGCTGTGGCCGGGTCAGTGCTAGGATGTTGGCACTAAGAAAGGTATGGTTTTGAGAAGGTTTGAAGCATTATAAGTGTAACTCAAGTGGCTAATGATTTGAGGTACAGTTTTGAGTTCCTTCTCTGCTTACGACATTGGCTATAGGACAATTTAGTGTTGAGATCCTGCTGATAATGTCTGCTGATAATAATAGTCTTCTCCCAGTTTACATGTCCTGTGCAATTGACAGCTGGAAAATGTTGTGGCTTTATAATATTGCAAAAGTTTGTACTCTTTGGGTGCTGAATGAACTTCAAAATATTCGGTGTAAAAAAGGTGTAACTTTAGATGATTTTATTTAACAAAGGTGGCTTGGGTAATATACATAAGGTCATAGGTATAACATGGTGGCCAACGTTGCTAACATCCTACTCTTGGAATCAAATTAAATTTTATGTGAAAATAACCTGGCAGTCACCTTCAGCCCCAACTGCAGCATAAAGTGACGGAACATCCCATCTTCCGTTCCCTGCTGCTAAGATTATGACCCATTTCAGGATTCTAATTGATCTGGCCTTACATTCCAATATGTGGCACAAAGTGCCATGTAGCCATCACTAACACCCTCTTTAACAGATTGCCAACAGTAATTCACTGGGGTCAAATATTGTAAATGCTATGGTTAAATGTTCCAATTTTTTAAATTATACTAGTATACATCATAAGATTAGAGCTGTAGGACTCAAGTTGGTCTCCATATACAAACATATATGACATACAACTTGAATAACACATATGATCAATTCCTACCTAGTTCTAAAATATTATGTCATACGCAGATATGCATAGCTATAGTATGGTCAGAGCTGGCACATAATACCACAGTATAGAGTAACTCATCTGTCGATGTTGTGCATTACAGAAAAATAGAACATTGTTATAGATTTTTTGACAGCTACCGGATGCAGAAAGGTATGGTTTGTGGTATGTAATATAATACTTTCGTCATGGGCCATGTAAATGAGCGACGATCAATGAGACAGTGGAGATTTAGCTTTCTAAACATGTCAGTTTTGGTATTTTGTCTAAAAAGGAGTTATAACATATAACGTATGCTGTATGTAAATTATCAGAGAAGAGTCCTGAGATGAGTCCAGGTGTACTGGCCTTAGCTTCATTTGAACACTGAACATGTGCAGGATGCCATTGGTCTCATCTCAGGACTCTTCTCTGGTAAGTTACATACAGCACACGCTGTGTTATAACTTCTTTCTACACAAAATGCTAAAATAGACAGTATTAAGTGGTGCATGTTTAGGACGCTATTCTCCAGCAATATAACGACTTGCTGGTGGTTTAGTGTCCTAAAATCTAGTGACCGGTTCCCCTCAAATGCTTCAAACATCGACTATGTACACTTATTAACTAACAGCTATTGTCCTGGTAGACTGCATGAGGGAGGCTGGAGAGTAACAGTAGACCGTACCTGATTGGCTGAGGGAGTGTAGCAGTTATTGGTAGACAGTACTCAATTGGCTGAGAGAGTATACCAGTCACTGTCCTTGTAGATTGCACGCAATCGTGATATGTCCTGGTAGCATCGGCTATTTTCCATGTTGCTATGTAATGTGGTCAAACAGTTTGAATTAATGAAAGAATGTAGAGAAATGGCAAGACCAGACAAACCCTTTTAAGTCCACATTCAACTTCCCTAAAAATATTATAAATATGTATACATGCATGGAGTGTGTATGTTCTCCCCATTTTTGTTTGCATCACGGAGCTAAAGGCCGCCGGGGAGCAGCAAACCTGCTAACTCTGCAGGACGTTCTGGAACGGCCCTGCAGAGATAATTGCGGACCGCCCGGACATTTATAGTCTATGGGCGGTCCGAAAGTGGTTAAAGTGCAGACACTTTAATTTGAGGGTATTCACATCCTAATTTGAGGAAGGGTTTAGGAATTACAGCTCTTTAATATGTAGCTGCCTCTTTTTCAAGGGAACAAAGGTAATTGGACAATTATCTCAAAAGCTATTTAATATGCTGCATGGGCTTTTCCCTTGATAATACATCAATTAAGCAGGTAAAAGGTCTGGAGTTGATTCCAGGTGTGGCATTTGCATTTGGAAGCTGTTGCTGTGAACCCACAACATGAGGTCAAAGGAGCTCTCAATGCAAGTGAAACAGACCATCGTTAGGCTGAAAAAAAAAAATATAAGAAATCCATCAGAGAGATAACACAAATGTTAGGAGTGGCCAAATCAACAGTTTGGTACATTCTTGAAAAAAAAGAGCGCACTGGTGATCTCGTGAACTCCAAAAGGCCTGGACGTCCACGGAAGACAACAGTGGTGGATAATCGCAGAATGCTTTCCCTGGTAAAGAAAAACTCCTTCACAACATCTACCAAAGTGAAGAACACTCTCCTGGAAGTAGGTGTATCAGTATCTAAGTCTACCTTCATGAGAGCAAATACAGAGGGTACACAAGGTGTAAACCATTAATCAGCCTCAAAAATAGAAAGACCAGATTATACTTTGCTAAACAACATGTAAAGAAGCCAGCCCAGTTCTGGACAGATGAAACTAAGATCAACCTGTTCCAGAAGATGGGAGGAATAAAGTATGGAGAAGGCTTAGAACGGCTCATGAACCATAGCACACCACATCCTCTGTAAAACATGGTGGAGGCAGTGTGATGGCATGGGCATACATGGCTGCCAAAGGCGCTGGGTCACTAGTGTTTATTGATGATGTGACTGAAGACAGAAGCAGCCGGATGCCTTCTGAAGTGTTCAGGGATATACTTTCTGCTCAGATTCAACCAAATGCAGCAAGGTTGATTGGAAGTCGCTTCACAGTACAGATGGACAATGACCCAAAACATACTGCGAAAGCAACCCAGGTTTTTTTAGGGCAAAGAAGTGGAATATTCTGCAATGGCCAAGTCAATCGCCAGATCTCAACCCGTTCGAGCATGCATCTCACTTGCTTAAGACAAAACTTAAGGCAGAAAGACCCACAAACAAGCAACAACTGAAGACAGCTGCAGTAAAGGCCTGGCAAAGCATCACAAAGGAGGAAACCCAGCGTTTGGTGATGTCCATGGGTTCCAGACTTCAGGCAGTCATTATTTATGGTCCAATAATTTGTCCAAATACTTTTGAGCCCCTGAAATGAGGAGGCTGTGTAGAAAAATGGTTGCAATTCCTAAACATTTCACAGGATATTTTTGTATAACCCCTTGAATTAAACCTGAAAATCTAAACTTCAATTGCATCTGAGTTGTTTCATTTCAAATCCAATGTGGTGGCATGCAGAACCCAAATCATGGAGATTGTGTCACTGCCCAAATAATTCTGGCTCTAACTGTACATATTTCTTCAGTCCTGAACTTCATCGTTATTCCACTTACTGCTACTATCACAAAGCATCCTCAAGACTGTAAAACTCTAAAATGCTACCTGAAATTATATGTCATGTTTTTGCTATAATATGTTTATTATAATATATTACCTAATTTCAAGATAGTTAGTCTGGCTGTGGGATTTTTATATATCTGTATGTTATACTATATATTTTGGCTGCATGTGAAACACTTCACCATTGGGGGAATTCTTATTATTAATTATAATATAATTTCTTCCAACACTACACTTATAGTGGTTATATGAACTATAGCCGTATTTTTGCGATGTGACAATGCTTATTGCTGTGGCCCAGTATTTGGGTCCAGTACCCATTGTCCTACATATTGTGTAGGTCTTCCTTGTAACACTCATTTGTGCATGTTTTCTGTATGAATTATTGAATTTTGGCTATGGCTTTTTATATTTTTTGTTTTTTAATTGCTTTTTCCCTGTGTATGTTGATCACTATATCCCCGTAATGGTGTTTTTGTTCTATGTAGCCTGCTTTTCAGTTTTCTATGGTATATTATATTGATTTCCTGTATATTATATTGATTTGTTGTCCTGCTGTCAGACGTTTTAGCTCTACATAGCCCGCAGATGCGATCAACGCATGTGCCGGGCCAGCTATCTTGCTGGAGCACCTTGTACACCGTGTTCCAAATTATTATGCACATTGGATTTAAGTGTCATAAACATTTAATTATTAGTTTTTCAATTAAACTCATGGATGGTATTGTGTCTTAGGGCTCTTTGGATCATTGTAATCAATCAAAGAACACCTGTGATAATTAGTTTGCCAGGTGTGCCCAATCAAAGGAAATCTACTTAAGAAGGACGTTCCACATTATTAAGCAGGCCACAGGTTTCAAGCAATATGGGTAAGAAAAAGGATCTCTCTGCTGCCGAAAAGCGTGAAATAGTGCAATACCTTGGACTAGTGCAAAACATTGGATATTTCAAGAAAACGTAAGCTTGATCATCATACTGTGAAAAGATTTGTGGCTAATTCAGAGCACAGACGGGTTCGTTCAGATAAAGACATAATGAGGAAGGTTTCTGCCAGACAAATTAATAGGATTAGGAGAGCAGCTGCTAAAATGCCATTGCAAAGCAGCAAACAGGTATTTGAAGCCGCTGGTGCCTCTGGAGTCCCGCGAACCTCAAGGTGTAGGATCCAGAGGTTTGCAAGTGTGCATAAAGATATTATTCGGCCACCCCTAAACAATGCTTACAAGCAGAAACGGTTGCAGTGGGCTCAGAAATACATGAAGACTAATTTTCAAACCGTGTTGTTTACTGATGAGTGCCGTGCAACCCTGGATGGTCCAGATGGATGGAGTAGTGGATGGTTGGTGAATGACCACCATGTCCCAACAAGGCTGTGATGTCAGCAAGAAGGTGGCGGAGTCATGTTTTGGGCTGGAATCATGGGGAGAGAGCTGGTAGGACCCTTTAGGGTCCCTGACGGTGTGAAAATGACCTCTGCAAAGTACGCAGAGTTTATGACTGACCACTTTCTTCCGTGGTACAAAAAGAAGAACCGTGCCTTCCGTAGCAAAATTATCTTCATGCATGACAATGCACCATCTCATGCTGCAAAGAATACCTCTGTGTCATTGGCTGCTATTGGCATAAAAGGAGAGAAACTCATGGTGTGGCCCCATGTTCCCCTGACCTCAACCCTATTGAGAACCTTTGGAGCATCCTCAAACAAAATATCTATGAGGGTGGGAGGCAGTTCACATCAAAACAGAAGCTCTGGGAGGTTATTCTGACATCCTGCAAAGATATTCAAGCAGAAACTGTCCAAATACTCACAAATTCAATGGATGCAAGAATTGTGAAGGTGATATCAAAGAAGGGGTCCTATGTTAACATGTAACTTGGCCTGTTAAGTTTTTTTTGATTGAAAGATCTTTTGATTTCTGTAAATATGACCTCCTGACGCTGCAAATTCAACAAATTACCATTTTAGTTCTCTTTACAACCTTTAAAATGTTTTGATCTCTGTTGTGCATAATAATTTGAAACAGTGCATTTTGAGTTTTTTACTTCTAAAAAAAAAACTGTTATCATTAGGAGATTTGTTCAATAAAATTTGCATTATACTCCAACGGTTGATGGCTTGAAGATTATACTGACTGTCATTTGCATCGACTATTTAGGAAAATCAGCGAAAAATAAAATGTGCATAATAATTTGGAACGTGGTGTATATGTGTCGCCATGGTGACTTATGTCTGACGTCGATATGACGTCAGACGTACTCGCCGTGGCGCCGCGTGTACGTTCCAGGTATGCAGCTTGCTCGTCATGGCGGATTCACACCAATTTGGATGGCTTTCAGGTGCTGGAGTCAGCCCCTCTACCTATAAATATGCCCCCCTATTTTATTTCATTACCTCCTGACAAAGCTGCAGGCCAGCGAAACGCGCGTCGAGATATTATGTGACAGGGCCTCTCATAATGCCCAAAGTTAATCCCTTGTTCTGAGTTCATCTTCTGGCTATTGCTTCCCAGACATTTTCCACTGTTCCCTATATACTGTATAGGTTTCTTTGTATAGCTATTACTCCTATATTCATCTTTTTTAACCCTTCCACTGTGACATATCTTCTTTAGAATTTATATGTTACCGCTATCCAGCTTATATATCTTTTTATTATAGGGGGCTATTCTCATACTGTGTAACACATTATCTATTAATAGTTTTTGTCTGGGTGCCAGCTATTACGGTTAACATTTGTCCAAGTGGCCTTTTTGGGCATCATTATTCTCTATATCTGTATTCTGGGATACCTGTTGATTATGGTTCATCAGGTATTAGTCCCAGACATGTAATAGTTGGTATGGTCTGGGTCATTACTAGTTTAATCTTATTTTTGCAAGAAAAGCACAGTTTTTTTCAATGAAGATAACATTAAATTAATCAGAAATACACTCTATATATTGTTAATGTGCTAATTGACTATTCTAGCTGCAAACGTCTTGTTTTTAATGCAATATCTACATAGGTGTATAGAGGCCCATTTCCAGCAACCATCACTCCAGTGTTCTAATGGTACATTGTGTTTGCTAACTGTGTTAGAAGGCTAATGGATGATTAGAAAACACTTGAAAACCCTTGTGCAATTATGTTAGCACCGCTGTAAACAGTTTTGCTGTTTAGAGGAGCTATAAAACTGACCTTCCTTTGAGCTAGTTGAGAATCTGGAGCATTACATTTGTGGGTTCGATTAAACTCTCAAAATGGCTAGAAAAAGAGAGCTTTCATGTGAAACTCGACAGTCTATTCTTGTTCTTAGAAATGAGGGCTATTCCATGCGAGAAATTGCCAAGAAACTGAAGATTTCCTACAACGGTGTGTACTACTCCCTTCAGAGGACAGCACAAACAGGCTCTAACCAGAGTAGAAAGAGAAGTGGGAGGCCCCGCTGCACAACTGAGCAACAAGACAAGTACATTAGAGTCTCTAGTTTGAGAAATAGACGCCTCACAGGTCCTCAACTGGCAGCTTCATTAAATAGTACCCGCAAAACACCAGTGTCAACGTCTACAGTGAAGAGGCGATTCCGGGATGCTGGCCTTCAGGGCAGAGTGGCAAAGAAAAAGCCATATCTGAGACTGGCTAATAAAAGGAAAAGATTAATATGGGCAAAAGCACACAGACATTGGACAGAGGAAGATTGGAAAAAAGTGTTATGGACAGACGAATCGAAGTTTGAGGTGTTTGGATCACACAGAAGTACATTTGTGAGATGCAGAACAACTGAAAAGATGCTGGAAGAGTGCCTGACGCCATCTGTCAAGCATGGTGGAGGTAATGTGATGGTCTGGGGTTGCTTTGGTGCTGGTAAAGTGGGAGATTTGTACAAGGTAAAAAGGATTTTGAATAAGGAAGGCTATCACTCCATTTTGCAACGCCATGCCATACCCTGTGGACAGCGCTTGATTGGAACCAATTTCATCCTACAACAGGACAATGACCCAAAGCACACCTCCAAGTTATGCAAGAACTATTTAGGGAAGAAGCAGGCAACTGGTATTCTATCTGTAATGGAGTGGCCAGCGCAATCAACAGATCTCAACCCCATAGAGCTGTTGTGGGAGCAGCTTGACCGTATGGTACGCAAGAAGTGCCCATCAAGCCAATCCAACTTGTGGGAGGGGCTTCTGGAAGCATGGGGTGAAATTTCTCCCGATTACCTCAGCAAATTAACAGCTAGAATGCCAAAGGTCTGCAATGCTGTAATGCTGCAAATGGAGCATTCTTTGACGAAAGCAAAGTTTGAAGAAGAAAATTATTATTTGAAATAAAAATCATTATTTCTAACCTTGTCAATGCCTTTGGCCCCATCAGAGTTTCTCTCCTATTTTATGTGTATTGTCGTATATCTATGTACTATTTTTCAATAAAATGTAATTTTGTATTCTCGTATACATATTGTTCTGTGGTTATTCCTGCTCTCTTTTTGGTGGGTTATGTCAGAAAGGTGTCAGAACACACAGTGCATCACAGGTTGTGGCACTTGAGGCTGCGTAGCCACAGACCAGTCAGAGTGCCCATGCTGGCCAGTTTCTACCGCCAAAAACATCTACAATAGGTACGTGAGCATCAAAACTGGACCATATAGCAATAGTAGAAGGTGGCCTAATTTTTTTACATCATATGGACGGCCGTGTGCGTATACGGCGCTTACCTGCTGAAGGGATGGCACCAGTATACACTATGGCAAAAAGGTAAGCTGGTGGAGACAATGTAATGCTCTCGGCAATGTTCTGCTGGGAAAGCATGGGTTCTAGCATTTATGTCGATGTTACTTTGACATGTACCACCTACTTTAGCATTGTTGCAGACCAAGTACACATCTTCATGGCAATGGTATTCCCTACTGGAAGTGGTCTCTTTCAGCATGATAATGCACTGCAAAAATTGTTCAGGAATGCATTGAGGAACATGACGAAGAGTTCAAGATGTTGACTTGGCCTCCAAATTCCCCAGATCTCAATCCAATGAAGCATCCATGAGATGTGCTGGAAAAATAAGTACAATCCATTGACGCCGCACCCTGCAATTTACATGAGTTAAAGGATCTGCTGGTAAAGTCTTTGTGCCAGATACCACAGGACACCTTCAGAGGTCTTGTGGAGTCCATGCCGTGTCGGATCATAGCTATATTGGCTGCAGGAAGTGGGCCTACACAATATTAGGCAGGTAGTTTTAATGATAAGACTAATTGGTGTATCTACGCAATATATACATTTGATGTTCAACAATGAGTTACACAATGTTTATGTAAATGTCAATCTAAGGAATAATCTACTTATCTTCATGTTTTATGTTATTACCGATGATTTAAGGATAACTGGAATTGGTTACACGAACAAATAATCTAATCTAAAGGAGATTTTAAATTTAAGAACCCAATGACATGCACACAGATGAGGATTTTTTTTCTTATTGACCGCCATTGTCTTACTGTTTTTTAGTTGTAGCCTTATTTAACTAAAGCATGGCCTGGCTGTGACCCTGCAGAACAGGGATTGATCTAGTAAAGACATAAAATAGTAACACAAATTGTAATATCCTCTTCTAGTGCACACAGTTCAGTCTGCCAGATAAAAACAGCTAAGGTGCTACTGGGGTCATTAACAGGGGAATGAATCTTCTTTATTAATTATTCATATTTTGTGCGGGTTGTATACCCAAGTGACTTAGATGATGAAAGAATTTGCTTTTTGATCAATAAAAACGCTTTTAGCTTAAAACTAAATGAAACAACCAATTACTGACAATGTAATGTAACTGTAGCATCGCATCAGCATTCCTATACAATACACTAAAAATAAGAGACCTGAACCAACAGAATACTACAGTGCCATCCTCCTAACTATAATCATGTGAATGCCTATTTAAAAAAAAAAAATTTACACATAGTTATGCAAGTATTATACAACAACTTAATTTTAGTTAATTTTAGTATGTTCCAGTTCACACAAAGATTTTTGGTGCTGATTTTGACGCGGAAACCACGTCGGAATCAGTGCCAAAAGACGTCCGAGTGGGTTTTAGCCACTCGTGGCAAAGAAAGGCAGCATATCCTTTCTTGCCACAGTTCCACCTCTGTCCTTCCATTGAAATCAATGGGAAGTAGAAAAAGCAGTTTTCGCGGTGTTTTTTGACCACGGTGCTCAATGGCCGTGGGCGAAAAACTCAGCGAAAACTATGGCAGAACAGTGCAGGCAGGTCAAAATCTGAAGGAATTTTGTGGCAGATTTTTTCACAAATACTCTGTGTGAACTAGGCCTTAGGCTCTATTCCCACCTTTTTTGCCTTTCTGTCAGGGGTTCTGTTGCTTTTTGAAAGCTCTAATAATGTAGTCTATAGCGTTATTCCTGTGGTCAAAAATACCAGAACCACTACGGACACCTGACAAACACCATTATAAGTCAATGGGATCCATCATGAGTGTTACGGCTCCGTTATGAAAATAAGCCATGTTGCTAGCTGTTGTCTTGGAGATTTTATATTGGCTTCTCAGAAATCCTGTATTTTCTTAGAGGAATACTGGTTTTCTTTATCAATATATCCTGATGACACCACTAGGATTTGTTTATTTCTTTATTGCTATGAGGAAACAAGAATACATTTTGTGATCAAAACTAAACAAGCAGTGTAGGTCAATGTAGTCCCATCAATGCTTTAGATCAGGGATACACAGCCCCTTATCTGAGGGCTACATGGTCTGACTGCACTGCTTAAAGCTGTCACAATAACATTTTGATTCAATACTTACTATAATTATATACCGTATTTTTTAGACTATAAGATGCACTTTTTGTCCTAAAAACTGAGCTGTAATCTTGTTGTGCGTCTTATAGTCCGAATTCAGGCAGCTGCTATTGTATAAAGAAGCAGGAGACTGAGCTCCGTGATTCAAAGGTCTTTGCAGTGCAGTGTTATGGAAACAGCATGTCCTGTGCTGTGTGTGTAAAAAATCTCTGTTATCTGCACAAGGAACAGTCACATTTTACGCACAAAATTCTGTAAAATTTCACTGTTCAGTGAGCAAATAACACAGACATATGTACACACAGTACAGTAAATCTAGCGGGTACTGATCTACAAGGAGCTTCTAGCCACGCCTCCTACCCCAATGAACAAACAGCAGTAACTCTAACCCCTGGCTCTTCACTTCTCTGATGTCTGGTGAGGAGGGCACAATAGCTGCCAATGCATTGTATAACTGTGGCTGGCATTCTGGTGGGGTACTGGATCTGTACCACATCGCCTGAATATTAGCCATAGGAAATGTACAGTAAAAAAAAACAACACCTTTTTCTCCCCTTTCAAGCTTCAAATTATGTATGCGCCTTATGGTCCAGTGCGTCCTATAGTCCGAAAAATACGGTAGTTTATTTAGTGCTCAGCTAAATGAACTATATAGTAAACAATTCCTTTAAGTCTATTTTGGACTTTTGAGTACGGTAAGAGCTAGATGGTAACATGGAATGCAAAACATCAAATTTTGTTGTTGCCAAAGCACTAAATGACACCTATAGTTGGATGTGACAGATTAAGACACTACACTTGCTACAACGACCCATAGTATAATAGGAAAGACAAATAAAAACAACAGGTTGCCTTAATGGCCGACAGAATTGCATGCTATAAGTGACAGTTGGGTTTTACTATAACATACTGTCATGCCCATGGCTGCAGGCCGTCAGGCTCACTCACCTCCTGACGCCCGCAGCCATGGATTTGCACTCGCTGGCCCCAGTCTCCTCCTCAGAATACTCCAGCGCTCACTTCTGCTCACCTCGGCCGGGTCCCGTAGGCTCTTAAAGCGGCAGCGCGTGCACCGGACTTTCATGATTAATTAGCCCATAGCACCCTGGACTATAAGAAGGGCTCAGCCCCTTTCTCCCACGCCTGAGCGTTGTTGTCGTACCCTAAGTTTGTCTATGCAAATGGTCTCCTAGTGTTTCCCAGTTCCCAGTGTTCCATGCTCCTGTATCCTGTATCCCGTGCTATCCTGGTCTAGTGCCGTGCTGAGTTGAAGTCGTGCTGTGCTGTATAACACGCCTGTCCTGCTTCACCACGCCTGAGGTCTACCTGCTGCCTAGTCCCAGCCGAGCCTGCCTTGCTACTGTCCGAGCTGACACAGGTACACTATACGAACTATAGACTGTAACCTGCACCCTGTTGGCCAGCTGCCATACCGCCAAGGTGGTACGGCCCAGTGGGTCCACAAACCCAACATGACACATACCACTTAGGCTTACTAGTAAGGCCTCGAGCACATAAGCATGTTACGACTCCCAACCTCCCAGTTGAACGGAGCTATAATTTGGCTCTGACTTTTATTGGGCCATCTTGTACCTCTATGCCTCTGATATTATAGGGAATCCAACAGAAAAATCGTACCAAGTTCAATCGGATGCCCGATTGCTGAACTATTCTCCCCTAGAAGCATTACTTCTAAGGGAGTATATGTCCACATCATATTAGACTACGGCACTCCACTCCATAGTTCAGTAAAATAACGTATATACTTTAAACGTATACTTTTTTTTAACATGGTAGCCTATGGGTGACAGATGGCACTGTAGTGGTTAGCACTAATAAAACTGTCCTGCAAAAAGTACAGATAATCGTATGCAACGGTAGTCCATATGTCTTGGGATCCTTTTGTTAGCAATCTTTTGACTACTAATGCATTAAATACACTGTGGCAAGACATTTTAACTTAAATTTGTTAATGGCCAGTCTGTGCCTCCTATAGAGACAGTAGTTTTAGCACTTATATGCAGGACTTTTGAAGGCAGTAGAGCTAGACCACTCATAAATATGCACAGTGGCAACTGCAACATCATAATAATTACCAATTGTCGCACAGCATTGGAATTGAAGAATAGGCAGCGAGTTGTTTAATATTTTCCTCAATTAGAAGACAATTTAACTGAAGTAGCTACTTTCATTAAAATCACGGGTTTGACAGTTCCACCTTAATAATGTGTCCTTTGAATTCACCGAGATTGCTCTCTATCAAGAGCCTCTCATTTCTTATTTCTAGTGTCTGTTTAGTAATAGAAGTCACAGGACGGTATCGAACTTGGCCAAACTAGTGGCTGCTTTAGGCCTGATTCACATGAGCGCTGCGCATCTCAGACAAGAAAAACTGCAGTTTTTCACGTCCGAGGTGCATCCGTGGTCAGCGCTGCGGGACACGATGTCACGCATCCACCATAGTTGAGAGTCTATGGAGGGATGCGTGACGCGTGAAAAGATAGGACATGTCCTATTTTCGCACGGACCCTCCACACGGTCCGTTGAAACAACGGCTGTGTGAACGTCCACATTGAATTACATAGGTCCGTGGGACGGCCGCTGTTTTAACGGCCGTCCCACAGACGTTTAACACGCTCATGTATATAAGGCCTTAATGTGAATCTCTATGTTCTACATTCCCTCTGAGGCTCATCTTCCTCACTGTTTGTATAACAGTTAACTTGTTGGTTTAGTTGCTTATATTTCATGATCATTTTGTTCTTAATTTAACGGAAATGAACGCTCCATGCACTGATTTCTTGGTGATCTTGTGGTGGGCTTGTGCTTATGCCTAGTAGTCAATCTGAACAAGCAGAGCTAAACAACTGGGTTCCCAGGAAAAGGGACGGACACATCATATATTGATAGGCCATCATTGAAAAATCTGGGAAAATCTCTTTAAATTCCTACTAACAATAACCTCCCTAACAGTTCAATATAAGACATACTGTACAGTATTAAACAGTGTTTAAATATGAAAATATGAATTTAATTAAAAAAAGAAAAATTGTACCAAAAATATGATAGAATGTATGATATTCATTCAACCCAAATTATAGAGCAGACGGACACACACAAATACAAAAACACACAGCTTTCCCAAACCCCAATGGAATTAAAAGCAGCCAAATATTCTTGGTCTAAGCAAGCTGAAGGAAACAAAGACTGATATTAATAAAAATCTCTGTGCTACTAATATTCCTAGACACGTTTATTATTACATTTCATGAATACCACAGCATCATTTGATCAATAGCATGTGGCGGAACCAAATAATATGTAGCACACTTGAATTCAATTTATTAGAAGTCTCATTTATAACATGTTTGCTAAGCCCGTGCATAAAAAAAAATAGATGGCGAAAATCAGGTTTCTATATTGTTGCAGATATTCAGGACTCATCCAATTGTGCAAATATAATAATGAAATCTGTAAATGTAATACCGTCTGTAATATATTCTTTGCATGCTTGGTTCTAGTCAGGCAAAGACACAAGCAAAAATCTGGGGTTTCATAATAATAATGATAATCTTCATTATACATAGTCAACATATTTTCATTGTAATTATTCAATAGGGAGCGCTCCAAGGGCATATTTTTTATATTAACCAACACTAGGATATGGTATGGGCAGTTTCCTGGCAACAAGCATAGCAGGAAGTGGGTGACAATGCTTTAAACCGGTGTTGTGTCACACATCGGTCTGGAAAAGTATTTGACATGTGACATGCCATAAACCTTCCAGTACTCAGGATTTCTGAGAAAAAGATGACCACAATGCAGGGGTCAGGATACAAATAATTAGTCTTTCTTTTTATTTGGGGGGCAGAAGTATAGGTGGAACTTGAAGGAGTAATCGATATGTAGGATAGTGTTTTTATATATATATATATATATATATATATATATATATATATATATATATATATATATATATATATATACACCTTTATTTATTTACCACCTACTTGATACTTTGTTGCACCACTTTGTCTATACCCATACATTGTGCTGTAAGTTGAGAGGATGAAATGAATTGCTTCCTGATTCAGGTATCTGTTATATGTTGCACATCTGTTTTCTTGTATGAGTCTGACAGCCTTCCTCCCAGCTAGAGCATCCATGTTTATTGCCACAGACATTATATATATATATATGTGTCAATCTGTGTGTTTGGTGAAACTTTATAAAAATTTATTTTTATTTATTGAGATACAGCTGCTCTGTATTCGGTATACAGAGCAGCTGTATCGTTCACTAAGACCTGAATCCATCAGTCCCGCAGACCTGACGGGTTCATTGTTAACGGGTCCTGCGTATCTCTGACACGCAGGATCCACATGTAATCGATCACATCTAAGTTATGAACTTAAATGTGATAGATTACATGTGAATCCTGCGTGTCAGAGACACACAGGACCCCATTCCACTGAACCCGTCAGTCCCGCGGACCTGACGGGAACAGGATTAATCGAACGATACAGCTGCTCCGCATAGAGAATTTTTAATGAAAACTAATTATAAAGTTGCACCAAACACACTGATTGGCTTTTTATTAAAAAAAAGAATCCCTTTCAAAGGTTTACATAGTCTATAACCTTTACTTTAACAGGTGCCGCTCTGGTACAGTTCACAAGTGCAGTGTTTTTGCCCACTATGTCTTATACTAAACACTCTTGTAGTTGCTGAATGATGTCGCCTTTTTGTACCTCCCAGTGAACGGATGTCAGCTATATCTTTGTAAAAACCACTTTCTATAAAATGTTCTACTGCTCATAGGGTACGTAGTCCTCACCCACCAAGCTTTTCATATGGAAATAGATAGATAAGTAGCACTGTACTTGCTCATTGTGTTTGTTGGATAATTCTTCAGAAAAGGTAGTACATTCAGATTAACATTAAAGCAGGCATTGGTTTGGTCAATTCTGAGACGGTCTTGCGTCTTTAATTACTAAACAGGCAACTACTTGGTGTCCGGAAATGCGCGGCTTTTGTTAGAGAGCAATCTTAATTCTATGAAAATATGGATATTTCCTACAATAGTGGCACTAAAGGAGAACAACAACATTTATACAACATGGACAAGTAAACCTAGCCAGACACAAATCCGCATTGCAAATGAGTCACGTATTTGCCCCATAAAACTTGCAAAGAGAAATGTCCCAGAAAAACACTGTGAATTAAAAATTGGACTGACACTTACCTAAGTTGGAAGAAGCTCTACCCTCCGCTGCACGGTCTTTAAGACTTTCAGCAATGGATAGTTGCTGCTCATGATATTGTTTAGCCCTCTCCAAATCCTGCATGCAGCGTGCAGCATGACCCAAGCCAGCATAGGCACGCATCTCAATGGATTTTTCAGATAATTCCTGCGCAAGTTCGAGAACGTGGTTGTGGTAGGACATTGCCTTGTCAAAGTTTCTCCTGTAATGAAAGGCACTGCCAAGGTTACTATATGCCCGGGCCTCTTCTCTCTTGTTTCCAAGGTCTTTTGCAATCTTTAAATGTTGTTCATGGCAATGAACTGCATTTTCAAAGTCCCCCATTGCAATGTAGACAGCTCCCATGTTCCCCAGTTCTCGTGCCTCAGACAGTTCATCTTTGGATTGTTTAGCCAGGAGAACACATTGCTTGTGGCTAGCCAGTGCATTAGGGTAATCGCCAATGGCAGTGTAGACATGACCCAAACTGCTTAAAGCAGATGATGCTGCCTGTAAAACAAACAAACCAAGTTTTAGTGAATGCAAATAATATATACACAAATAATATATACTTTTTAAAAAGCGTTGAACAGGATAAGAAAAAAGGATCTGTGCTTCTCTCAGAAACAGCGCCACTTTTGTCCATAGGTAGTGTCCGGTATTGCAGCTCACTATCATTTAAGTGAATGGGGCTGAACTGCAATACCAGACAAAGCCCACGCTGTTTCCGGGGGAAAAAGAAACAACCCTTTTTTTTAATCTCATACAACCCCTTTAAAATGACAGATAAAGACATGATTTCACATATTTAGATTAATACTTATAAAGTGCTGCACTTTTTTTTTATCGTAGAACCATTTGTTGTTTATCTCATTGATGAGATGAGGCTTTTAAAATATAATTCAGACTGACAACTTTAAATTTGATCCAGACATTAGAAAACCAAGGCTATCTGTGAAGCACGTAATGGGTAAGTACATTTCTATTACAATTCCAAAACTCTGTTGTTCCAGGTTTGAGGTGCCCCCAAGAAAATATTTTAAAATATAGTTTGGTATTTGTTATTATAAAGAGAACCAACTCTTCCAATAAAGGCCAGAATAGCCGAATAAACAAAATAAAAAAGGCAATTCTTTAATTTATTGCGGACCCCACAGTTAATAGAATAGCTGTCCTGTTATATTCAAGCTCGGCGGAAAACAAAATGATTTTTGCCTTTAAATATAAAAAAACATGCAACACATTGCTCAATGCCGTGGAAATTTCACCTATTATATCTGCCATCCTATAATTGCAGTTTGCCTGATGTTAGGATATAAAGTAATACATTGGACGACTTGCCTGTTCAGTAAGGAATTTAATCTGTAAGATACGGCAGCAATGGTCATAAAAAAGATAAATTTTAGAATAAGATGTCTGGTATGAAAGCTTGGAAGGAGAAGAAGATGATCACTTCTGAGCTTGATTATTATTATTAATAAAAGTATAATATTTCTTCCAGAATTATGTTTTATTATACTCCTAATCCATGGCCCTGTGAAGAGCTTATCTTGCCTTTTTCATGGTTAACAATAAAAATTAAACACTTAAATTAAACTGAAGTAGTTGAAATTATGCATTTTATGTAGCAGCAATGAAGATGTCTCAAGAAAACGAAAGAGAAATTATTAGAACACATAATATTTTCAACATATGAAATAAAGCCCTCTGTGATACCTCCTGTCGGACCTCCCGGTGATTTATACCTCACATAGTAACTATCCATATTTTCCTGTCATGCATCAAATAATATTATCCTGTTATTATATTTATGGATGTACATCTTTTTGAAGGTTGGGTTCAACATGATCATATCGATCATATATTTTATCTTATTTAAATAATGGCACAGTCTCCAAGACCTTAATTAAATTCTTTATAACTACTCTGAATAACATCACTGGAATAAGGGCAATATGTAGGACACGCTCTCCTATGTTTCTAATAGAAAAAAAAATCACTAGGAATACAAAAAATTATTTCCCAAATACTTTGTACTGTTAGAGATGTTACTTTTCTTATGTATGTAAAACTATTTTATGGCAAGAATAAATAATGAAATGCTTTGTAGAATGGTCAACATGAAATATGACAAACAGTCTCTCAATAGTGACAACGGTTGTCAAAAAAAGGGATCAGACATGTGACAAACAAATGTTTCTCAAAACGACTAAGACTAAACGAAGAGGACCTGTCATGTCTCAAAAAAAATACAATTAAAATCATACCTGATCCCAGCGCCGCTTTTTTTTCTCTCTTTAAAGGTTCGCCCGTTGATGCTGGGTGGTGGAGAAAACCCAGTTGTCAATTTATTGATGAACTAGCATATAGGAGGCCGAAACTATTGCAGGGGAACGGACGCCTGTAGTGAGATTTAAAAAACCTGGCACTTGAATCAGTGGAAAAGCAGGAATCCAGATATGGCCGCAATTTAACTTTTTGGGGGACATGATAGGTCCTCAATAAGGGGAGAATCAGTCTTCAATGGGCAATGCAGTCTATTTATTGATAGGGTCTTGGGTCATCCATTAGGGGCTACAGTAGTTTTTATATGTATGGCTAGCAGTAGATAAAAGCTGGACCTATGCCAAGGTAACTGTCAGATGAACAATTGGCCAATAGCCATCTTCTCCATAAGAATGCAGGATTAGCATGGACGAATGTGCATATTATTTCAATACGGAGAGGGGATAAGCATCTGGCTGACCCATATGGCATCACTTATGTCTGATAAAGAGCAGACAGGTTAAAAATTAACCCATCTAACCCTTGCTTCTGCAGTGGTAGACTTTCAGGGACGACAGCTCTTCCCAATACAAACAAGATTGTTGCTGAATGTTTATATTACACAGTTTATTGTATAAGGCCTCATATACACTATCATATTACTTCTCCGTTTTGTAAGGAGCTGTAATAAGACACCCATGGATGTGCATGGGACCCTAGTGTAGCTCCGTTTGTCTCCCATTTCATAAAATTTCAAATTGTGCCATGCCCCGTCGGACACCATGTATATGAAGAATAGATCCGTGCATATGGCACCCGACGGGTTATTTTACAGCAGCACATAGAGTCCCTGCTGCTCCCAACTAAAGAGCATGGAGAAATATTCATGATTAGAGATTACAACAGAATAGCAGCATATATTTCTAAACAATTCACCGAAGGCCATGACAACGGTCATTCGAAAATGACTAAAGCTGTATAGCAATAAAGTACTATTGACATTAGCTATTATTCCACACATCTGCGTACAGCTGATACATTGGCTAGAATTTCCATTTATGAAAGCCATACAGAATCATGGAACAATAAAGCACCCAACATTGTCCTCTTTTATATATTTCCCCTATGCAGAATAAACAATATGCCAGGAAGACACATAGCAGAGTCCTTAGTAGTTAGAAGATACAATAAATTAAAGCGGACTGTATAAAAAACAGCTTGCCGTTTTCCTGTATAAATCCTAGTGTGTTCTGTTTTTGAAAAGTAAGAGATTAATAAACAAACAATCTTTCATTTTAAGAAGAAGCAGTAACAAATTAGCTATAAAAAACAATTTATAGCTAATTAGATACGGAAGTTGGCAAGATACACTACCTTTACCAGCTTCCGAAATTGAAAAACTACACTAGGCTTCCCTAAGGCAATTTAATTACAACATAAAAGCTGACAAATTGTAATGACTTACAGCGCTGTAAAATCAATATTATTTTTGCTTATTTTAGGGTAAAGTGATAGGCTTCTATTTAAATTAAATTATGGCTGAGTAATTTCCAACCTTCCTGAGAGGCTAACACATACCTCTCCATTTACATGTGGGAAAAATCTGTTTAGGTTTTTTGATTTTCAATTTAATTTCACAGCGTTTAGACCTACAGGGACCTTGAGGCATTAACAATGTCCTCTCAAATGATAAATGTTGCTGTTTATCAAAATTAACCTGATATTTCAATCAGTCTACCATCGAAAAGGGCTAGTTCCTTAAGCATTGACTTACAACTGTCTTACAATACTGTTAACCATAGGCAAAATGTATTTGGGGTACATTAAGAATATTTCATGAAAGTGTTTAAAATAAAAATAAAATGAATTAGAATACATTTTTACAAATTTTTGTCTATTTCTTCAACAGCATTTGGTCAGAAATTTGGGTCTCTAAAGATGGTAATGAAGACCACTCTTAATATTACTGTTGCACATTTTTACATTAGTTTCTATCTTTTTCTATACATTCCTTTACAGCAAATTACTCCACATACGAAAATAGAAAACAGTAAGGCGTATAAAATGCAATTCTATCGTCCTATGATTTTCTGAAAATCAAGGCTGGAAATGAATTGATTCTCAGCCCCTCCACTTTTTGTCTATACTAGATTCATGACTTGGTTCCCTTTCGTTTTATTAGCATTTATGTTAAAGTAAACTTGTTACATATTCTTTTCCATAATTCAGTAGTCAATATATAAAACTTTGCAAAATATCTTATTAGGGGATATAACATCATCCTCCCTTTCCAGCAGCGTATAGTTCCCCTTTTACCCCTTTCTGTAAATGTTCAGAAACCTCCTCACAAACCAAAAATGTGCCTAGTGTAAAACAGTAAATACTAGACACAGAGGAGGGGGAAGCGGCAGCAGTAGTTCTCCTTCAATTTTCTGTGACACTTAGGGCTTACTCACGTGCGTCGCACGGACCTATGTTAGTCAATGGGGCCGTTCAGACAGTCTGTGATTTTCACGCAGCGTATGTCCACTGCATAAAACTCATGACATGTCCTGCACTTGGCCGTGTTTCGCACTGCACGCACCCATTGAAGTCAATGGGTGCGTGCAAATCGCGCTCGACACACGGAAGCACTTCCGGGTGCCGCGCGTGATTCGCGCAACACAAGTAAAATGAATAACTGAAAACAGAAAAGCACCACGTGCTTTTCTGTTTGTAAATATAAAAACAGAGTGTCAATGATGACGGCTGTGCCAAAATCACGCAGCCGCGCACCATATGCTGATGACACAGACTTTTTGCGCACGCAAAACAACACTTTTTTTGCGCGCGCAAAATGGATACGCTCGTGTGAATCCGGCCTTATGCTGTGAGAGGGAATGGGGTAAGAAATCTGCAGCAAATCTGCACTGTGGGAACCCAGCCTTAAAAAAATGCATGAAATAGTGCAGAATTTCTGCGGCAGATCAGTTGCTAGTTGATGCGGAAATGCTGCGGAAATTTTCTGCAGCAAATCCGTTACTTGTGGACAAGCCCTTGTAGAGAGAAAATGTACATTTATAGAAACGAATCAGGGGGGAGGAAAAGACTTAGGCTGGGTTCACATTACCTATTTTCAGACGTAAACGAATGTTTCTACATTTGGGAGCATCATGTTATGTTTCAGCTTTTTAATGTGAATTTATGAAGCAGTACAAGTGTGTACCTGAAAAGTTATTCCAAAATAATCTTTATAAATACCTGAAGTTTCCAGCTCTGCTGCCTTTGCTGTATGCCCATACAACGCAGCAGAAATACATAAACAAAGGAATTGCATATTTTCATTACAGACTAAAAGCAAAGTGCGGCAAAATTGTCTCAACACAATAAAAAAATGTATAGCACAGACTAACGTTATTTGTATTGTATTAACCCTTTAGTGACCACCAATACGCCCTTTTCATGGCGGTCACTAAGGGGCTTCAGGCTAGGCCGCCGCCTTTTCATGGCGGTCAAGTTTAAATCCTACATGGGTGTCCAGTGCAGGCTGGAACGGGTGCTCGGCTGTCTGATGACAGCCGGGCTCCTGCTCCAACGGTATTGATCGAAGTTTAGTTAGATCACGGCCATTTAACCCTTTAAATGCTGCAGTCAGTAGCGACCGCAACATTTTAGTTGTTTACAGGCCCCAGGCCTGCCCTGGCTATATGCCTATTAGGCCGTGCCAGAGGCAAGTCCTAATAGATTGCCTGTCCGTTTTACACTGACAGGCAATAATGCTTTATTCTAAGTATACCAAAGTATCATATCTGAGATCTAAAGATCGCATGTTGAAGTCCCCTAGTGGGACTAAAAAAATTGGTAATTCATGTTAAATAAAAATTATTAATAAAGATTACAGTAAAAAAAATATTAAATAAAAAAACAAAAGAAATAAAAGCACACATATATGGTATCGCCGTGACCGTAATGACCCAAACAATAAAGTTAACATGTAATTTAAACTGCAAGATGAACGACGCAAAATAAAACCACAAAAAACAATGACGAAATTGCAATTTTTTTCCATTGCCCCGAAAAAAAGACCTAATAAAATGTAATCAATAAGTCCCATGTACCCCAAAAAATACCTATGAAAACTACATATTGTCCCGCAAAAACCAATACCACATATCACTACATTGATGGAAAAATAAAAAAAGTTATGGAAAGGTACGATGCAAAAACAAATAATTTTAGTTCAAAAGAGTGTTTATTGTGCTAAAGTCGTAAAACATAAAAACATATACATGTGTAATATCATCGTAATCGTACCGACCCATAGAATAAAGGTAACATTTTAGTTACGGTGAACGGCGTGAATTATAAAATGCATAGAATGGTGGCATTTCAGGTTTTTGTCTATTCCCCTCCCAAAAAAAGTTAATAACAGTTAATCAAAAAATTATATGTACCCCAAAATGGTGGCATTAAAAAGTACAACTAATCCCGCAAAAAACAAGTCCTCATACAGCTATGTCAGAGGAAAAATAAAAAAAAGTTAAAGTTCTTTGAATACGACTAAAGAAAAACAAAAAAAATTGCTTGGTCATTGGGGCATAAAATAGGCTGCACGAAATAAAATAGGCTGGTCACGAAGGGGTTAAATCAACTCACCTGTAGTTACCACAGGTTAACATTGAGCAATTTCTCCAGATATTAAGCCTTTGGCGTCGCGGCCAATTTTTGTTTTTTAATTTTCCTTTTTTTTCTTCCCCCGCCTTCCGAAGCCATAACTTTTTTTATTTTACAGTTGACAGTGGTATTAGGGCTTGTTATCTAGGAAGTATCTGTTACAAGTATCTGGAATGTTGCCACTGTTTATATACATCTGCTTTTTTGCATTCACAGTATTGTATGATGTATGATCCCTGTTTGGTCCCGTGATGAACTTGCATTCAGTTAGGGAAAACAATTAGACTAGACAGGCACAAATGGGAGGACAGAATACAGCCCAAAAATGGGTACCCCAATCCCCAACACGTTTTTTTGACACCTGCTTTGTCTAGACCTCTGGACGAAGCAAGTGAACAAAAGACCCTCTTTTGGTCTGTATTATGTCCTTTTTTTTGTGCCTGTCTAGTCTAATTGCTTTCCCTAACTCGACACTTGTCAATATAGAGCTGCTACATTCATTGTTCAGGCACTTGCACTTCGCTGTATTTACCTATGCATTTTTTTCTATAGGTGGCTTTTAGTATTTACCTGTGATGGCAGGAAGGAGGTGAAGGGAAAGTGAGCCCTAATCTACCCACCGCCCTGTCCCTGCCTACTTGCAACGACCCGCCCTAGGCGACGAGGTACAACTGGGCGGCGGTCCCTACGCTGTCTAAGTGCACAGGAAAACAAACAGGGAACACGCAAGGGAAGGGGCAGTAGCCACGGAACGCCACGAGGAAACGGAGCGGCGAACGAACAGTCAGGACCAGGACGAAGTGAGTAACCCGAGCGGGCACGGAGACAGAAGCAAGCCAGGGGCAAAGCAAAGCAAAGCAAGTCAAGTCAAGGAGAACTGCAGCAAGGCAGAAGCACGGCAGAAGCACGGCAGAAGCAGGCTGGAGCAAGCAGCAGTGGGGCCAGGAATCCAAAAGAATAACAAGCAATGAGGAAGAGAAAACTGCAGGTATAAATGGACAGGGGGCGGAGCTAACTCTGACTGACCAGGCCGCGATAGGCTCTCCCACTCCTGAGCCTGCCACCCTGATTGGTGGGAGCCGGTGTCAGTCTAAGAGGTCTGGCCTCAGGTGTCGACTGATTAACCCTGGGAGTCTCCACAGACGTAGTGCCTGGCAGATCCTTTACAGTACTCCCCCTTTTATGAGGGGCCACCGGACCCTTACTAAGAGGACCCGGTTTAGTGGGGAAGAGAAGGTGGAACCTCCTGACCAATACCCCAGCGTGAACATCTCGAGCAGGTACCCAAGTCCTCTCCTCCGGCCCGTATCCTCTCCAATGGACCAGGTACTGGAGGGAGCCCTGGATCATCCTACTGTCCACAATCTTGGCCACCTCGAATTCCACCCCCTCAGGGGTGAGAACGGGAACAGGAGGTTTCCTAGAGGGGGACCAGGACGGGGAGCAGCGTTTAAGGAGGGAAGCATGAAAGACGTCGTGTATGCGGAAGGATGGGGGCAGCTCCAGACGGAAGGATACAGGGTTGAGGACTTCAATGACCTTATAAGGCCCAATAAATCGGGGAGCAAACTTCCTGGACGGGACCTTAAGGCGCAAGTTCCTGGACGACAACCAGACCAAATCCCCGACGACAAACCGGGGGTTAGCAGAACGTCTACTATCCGCCTGAATCTTTTGTGCGCTCTGGGACGCCTCTAGGTTCTTCTGAACCTGGGCCCAGACAGTGCACAGTTCCCGATGAACCTCCTCTGCCTCAGGATTATTGGAACAACCAGGGGAGACGGAGGAGAACCTTGGGTTAAACCCGAAATTACAGAAAAACGGGGAGACCCCTGACGAGTTACTGACCCGGTTATTCAGGGAAAATTCAGCAAGGGGAAGGAATGAGACCCAATCGAATTGACAGTCAGAGATGAAACACCTTAAATATTGTTCCAGGGATTGGTTGGTCCTTTCCGTTTGGCCGTTAGTTTCGGGATGGAAGGCGGAGGAGAAGGACAGATCAATCTCCAACTTTTTACAAAAGGCTCTCCAAAATAAGGAAACAAATTGTACCCCTCTGTCCGAAACGATATTGACTGGGGCCCCATGGAGACGCAGGATGTGTTTCACAAACAAAGAAGCTAACGTCTTGGCGTTAGGTAGCTTCTTAAGGGGCACAAAGTGGCACATCTTGCTGAAGCGGTCGACTACCACCCACACCACCGACTTGCCCTGAGATGGAGGCAAATCGGTGATAAAATCCATGGAGATATGGGTCCAAGGTCTCTGGGGAATGGGCAAGGGACGTAGTAGGCCCGCAGGTCGGGACCTAGGGGTTTTGGACCTAGCGCAAACCTCACAAGCGGCGACGTAAGCCCTAACATCTTTAGGCAACCCAGGCCACCAATAGTTTCTGGTAATGAGGTGTTTGGTGCCCAAGATGCCAGGATGACCAGATAGAACGGAGTCATGGTTTTCCCTGAGTACCCTCAGCCGGTATTGCAGGGGAACAAACAGTTTGTCCCCAGGGACGTTCCCGGGAGCTGCACCCTGATCAGCCGCGATATCAGAAGCTAAATCAGAATCCGTGGCAGAGACGATTATACCAGGGGGTAAAATACAAGCGGGATCCTTCTCGGAAGGAGGATTGGCCATGAAACTACGTGACAGAGCATCAGCCTTAATATTCTTGGACCCAGCCCTATAGGTAACCAAGAAATTAAATCTGGTAAAGAATAGTGCCCACCGAGCTTGTCTAGGATTAAGCCTCCGGGCCGATTCTAGGAAAACCAGATTCTTGTGATCCGTAAGGACCGTTACCTGGTGTCTGGCCCCCTCCAGGAAGTGCCGCCACTCCTCAAAAGCCCATTTAATGGCTAGAAGTTCGCGGTTGCCAATATCATAGTTACTCTCCGTGGGCGAAAACTTCCTAGAGAAGTAAGCACAGGGGCGGAGATGGGTGAGGGAGCTGGTACCCTGGGACAAGACGGCCCCCACTCCCACCTCGGAAGCGTCAACCTCCACAATAAATGGCTCCTCTTGGTTGGGCTGAATCAGCACGGGGGCCGAGATAAAGCACTTCTTGAGAGTCTCAAAGGCCTGGACGGCCTCAGGGGGCCAATGGAGGACATCAGCACCCTTGCGGGTAAGGTCCGTAAGAGGCTTAGCGACGACCGAGAAGTTGGCAATAAATCTCCTGTAATAGTTGGCGAACCCTAAAAAACACTGTAACGCCTTAAGGGAGGCAGGTTGGACCCATTCCGCCACAGCTTGAACCTTGGCAGGGTCCATGCGGAATTCATGAGGAGTGAGGATTTGCCCTAAAAATGGTATCTCCTGTACCCCAAAGACACATTTTTCAGTCTTAGCAAACAGATTATTCTCCCGAAGGACCTGGAGCACCTTCCTGACATGCTCCACGTGAGAGGACCAGTCCTTGGAAAACACCAGTATGTCATCAAGGTACACAACAAGAAAATTACCCAGGTACTCTCTCAGGATTTCATTAATAAAATTCTGGAAGACAGCAGGGGCGTTACACAACCCAAAGGGCATGACCAGGTATTCGAAATGACCCTCGGGTGTGTTGAACGCAGTTTTCCACTCATCCCCCTCTTTGATGCGGATAAGGTTATATGCCCCCCGTAGATCGAACTTAGAAAACCATTGGGCTCCCTGAACCTGATTAAAAAGATCCGGAATCAAAGGAAGTGGGTACTGGTTCCTTACAGTGACCTTATTCAGGTTACGATAATCAATGCACGGCCTAAGACCACCATCCTTCTTCCCCACGAAGAAGAAGCCAGCACCTACAGGAGAAGTCGAGGGGCGAATGAAACCCTTGGCCAGGCATTCCTGGATATACACCCTCATGGCTTCACGTTCAGGACATGAAAGATTAAATATCCTACCTTTAGGAAGCTTGGCACCAGGCACCAAATCGATAGCGCAATCGTAATCTCTATGGGGGGGCAACACCTCGGAGGCCTCCTTAGAAAACACATCGGCGAAGTCCTGAACGAACTCAGGAAGCGTGTTTACCTCCTCCCGGGGAGAAATAGAGTTAACAGAAAGACATGACATAAGACATTCATTACCCCATTTGGTGAGATCCCCAGTATTCCAATCAAACGTGGGATTATGCAACTGCAACCAGGGAAGGCCTAAAACCAGATCAGACGATAATCCCTGCATTACCAGTACAGAGCACTGCTCCAAATGCATGGAGCCAACCAGGAGTTCAAAAACAGGAGTATGCTGAGTAAAATAACCATTAGCAAGGGGAGTAGAGTCGATTCCTACTACAGGGATAGGATAAGGTAAATCAATACAAGGCATCTTTAGAGACATAGCAAATTCCACAGACATGATATTAGCAGATGAGCCAGAATCCACGAAAGCACTGCCCGTGGCAGACCGGCCAGCAAACAAGACCTGAAAGGGAAGCAAAATTTTATTGCGTTTCACATTAACGGGAAATACCTGTGCGCCCAAGTGACCTCCCCGATGATCACTTAGGCGCGGAAGTTTTCCGGCTTCTTATTCTTGCGCCTGGGACAGGTGTTCAGTAGATGCTTGTCGTCCCCACAGTAGAAGCAGAGACCGTTCATTCTGCGAAACTCCCTACGTTGTCGAGGGGACATGGAGGCCCCGAGTTGCATAGGTACCTCCGAGTCCTCCGTGGAGGGGCGAGGAGGCGGGACCTCGGGGGGGATCGCAGAAAAGTCAGAGGGGAGCACACTGAAGCGTTCTAGCTGACGTTCCCTGAGACGTCGGTCAAGTCGTACTGCTAGGGCCATAACCTGGTCAAGAGAGTCAGACGAGGGGTAGCTAACCAGCAGATCCTTCAGGGCGTCAGATAATCCTAACCTAAACTGGCACCTTAGGGCCGGATCGTTCCACTGAGAGGCTACGCACCACTTCCTAAAATCAGAACAGTATTCCTCAACCGGTCTCCTACCCTGACGTAAGGTCACCAACTGACTCTCGGCTAAAGCAGTCCTGTCAGTCTCGTCGTAAATGAGTCCGAGGGCAGAGAAAAAACGATCAACAGAGGAAAGTTCAGGGGCGTCAGGAGCCAAGGAGAAGGCCCACTCTTGGGGCCCTTCCTGGAGTCGGGATATGATGATACCCACCCGCTGGTTCTCGGAACCTGAGGAGTGGGGCTTAAGGCGGAAATATAGTCTGCAACTCTCCCGGAAGGAGAGAAACGTCTTACGGTCCCCTGAAAACCGGTCAGGTAACTTGAGGTCGGGTTCTAGAGGTGAGGTGGTGCGCCCAACCCTTTGGGCCAGGGCCTGGACCTGTAGGGAGAGGCCCTGCATCTGCTGGGTCAGGGTCTCAAGGGGGTCCATGATAGCGACAGCGTAGGAGAAATGGTAGACTAGGTAAGGGCTTGTTATTCTGTGATGGCAGGAAGGAGGTGAAGGGAAAGTGAGCCCTAATCTACCCACCGCCCTGTCCCTGCCTACTTGCAACGACCCGCCCTAGGCGACGAGGTACAACTGGGCGGCGGTCCCTACGCTGTCTAAGTGCACAGGAAAACAAACAGGGAACACGCAAGGGAAGGGGCAGTAGCCACGGAACGCCACGAGGAAACGGAGCGGCGAACGAACAGTCAGGACCAGGACGAAGTGAGTAACCCGAGCGGGCACGGAGACAGAAGCAAGCCAGGGGCAAAGCAAAGCAAAGCAAGTCAAGTCAAGGAGAACTGCAGCAAGGCAGAAGCACGGCAGAAGCACGGCAGAAGCAGGCTGGAGCAAGCAGCAGTGGGGCCAGGAATCCAAAAGAATAACAAGCAATGAGGAAGAGAAAACTGCAGGTATAAATGGACAGGGGGCGGAGCTAACTCTGACTGACCAGGCCGCGATAGGCTCTCCCACTCCTGAGCCTGCCACCCTGATTGGTGGGAGCCGGTGTCAGTCTAAGAGGTCTGGCCTCAGGTGTCGACTGATTAACCCTGGGAGTCTCCACAGACGTAGTGCCTGGCAGATCCTTTACATTACCTGTGGGGATCCCTGAATCATGGGTTTGTCGTTCCATTTTATATTCTGTATTTTATTTTGTATCTAATAAAGATGTTGTATTTTGCATTATACTAGTGATCCTGCCTGTGTTTTGTGAAAGGAGTATTATTAAAAACGATATTCAGCAGGTTTTAAATTTTTTTTAGTCCCCTTAGGGTACTTGAACAAGGGATTGTTTGATCACTGCTACAATACCCTGTAATACCTATGCATGGCCGTGACAGTGACATCAGGGGCTCCTCCTGGACCAGAATCCCCGGCTAGAGCGTTGCTGACGCTCTGGCTGGGGATTCCTCTCCTGGAGGAGCCCTTGACATCACTGTCCACTGTGGACAACACTCTGGCTGGGGATTCCACTCCTAGAGGTGGCCCCAATGGAGCAATCTATAAGGGGGTGTGTAACTATCTATAGGGTGTGTGTGTGTGTGTGTGTGTGTGTGTCACTATCTATAGGGGGTGTGTGACACTATCTATAGGGTGTGTGTGTGTGTCACTATCGATAGGAGTGTGTTTGTGACACTATCTATAGGCTGTGTGTGGCACTAACTGTAGGGGGGCTTGTGTGTCACTATCTATAGGGATGCGTCTGTGCCACTAATTATAGGGTGTGTGTGTGTGTGTGTGCGTGGCACGATCTATAGGGTGTGTGTGGCACTATCTATAGGGGGTGGCACTATCTACAAGGGGATGTATGTGGCACTATCTACAAGGGGTTGTGTGTGGCACTATCTACAAGGGGGTGTTTGTGGTACTATCTACAAGGGTGTGTGTGCAGCACTATCTACAAGGGGCTGTGGGGCATTATCTACAGAGGGCACTGTGGCACCATCTACAGAGGGCACTGTGGCACCATCTACAGAGGGCACTGTGGGACCATCTACAGAGGGCACTGTGGGACTATCTACAGAGGGCATTGTGGCATTGTCTACGGGGGTTGTGTGGCATTATCTACAGAGGGCACTGTGGCATTATTTAGTGGGGGTGTGGCACTATCTACAGAGAGCACTGTGGCACTATCTAAAAAGGGGCTATGTGGCACCATCTACAGGTGGGCTTTATCTACAGGGGGGCTGTGCGGCTCTATCTACAACGGGTGTGGCACCAGGTTTATGCTGCTCTATCTGCCTCAGGCAGGGCCTAATAGGAGCACAAAGATGGCATGACTTGACAAACATTGTCATGTAGCGCGAGTGCAATAGGAAAACAGAGGAGCCCCCTCTTTAACAGCTTATATGCACTGGACATTTAGTGTTTCCTCGGCATCTAAGTGGTCAAATGGCCTGGATTGGAGTCATCTATGATTCCATCCATTACACTGAAATATCGACTGTATATACAGCCGACAATTGTTTAGTATATGGTGTGCCCAACCCATGAAAAGGACCATTAAATTAGAGCATATAAAGTTGTTTGGAAAAAAAAACACTAAATGAACACCTAAAGATCACATTGAGGGCTATTAGTATTATATATATATATATATATATATATATATATATACATATATATATATATATATATATATATGTATGTATACACTACTAGTATATACTAGTCCTCCTTAATGAATTAGAATATCATCAAAAAGTTAATTTATTTCAGTAATTCAATTCAAAAAGTGAAACTCATATATTCTATAGATCCATTACACACAGAGTGATCTATTTCCAGCATTTTTTTCTTTTAATGTTGATGATTATGGCTAACAGTTAATGAAAACCCAAAATTTAGTGGCTCAGCATACTAGAATATTATATAAGCCCAATTTCAAAAATTATTTTTAATACCGAAATGTTGGCCTACTGAAAAGTATGTACAGTATATGCCCTCAATACTTGGTCGGGGCTCCTTTTGCATTAATTACTGCATCAATGCGGCGAGGCATGGGGGTGATCAGCCTGTGGCACTGCTGAGGTGTTACGGAAGCCCAGGTTGCTTTGATAACGGCCTTCAGATTATCTGCATTGTTGGGTCTGGTGTCTCATCTTCCTCTTGACAATACCCCTATAGATTCTCTATGGGGTTTAGGTCAGGCGAGTTTGCTGACCAATCAAGCAGAGTGATACTATGGTTATTAAACCAGGTATTGGTACTTTTAGCAGTGTGGGCAGGTGCCAAGTCCTGCTGGAAAATGAAATCAGCATCTCCATAAAGCTTGTCAGCAGAGGGAAGCATGAAGTGCTCTAAAATGTCCTGGTAGACGGCTGTGTTGACTCTGGACTTGATATAACACCTCCACACTTTTATGCCCCCCATTGATTTCAAAGGGATGTCAGAGGCGGAACCGCGGCATGTCCTTTTTTTCCCCCGCAAGCGGCTAAATGTTGCCCGTGAAAAAAAACGCCTCTGTGTTTGGGAGGTGATTTCGAAAGTTTTTTTGCATTAATTCCGACGTGGTTTCCATGTCAAAATGAACACAAAAAATTAAATGTGTACTGACCCTAATCGTTTGTAGGTTTTTTCGCATTGAATGTGGGATGGAATTCCAGTAGACAGGGGAGGCATTGGAGAAGTTTTGTATGTATGGGAGGAGGCAATTTGAAGAGTAGAGAGGAGTTTGGCGGTGGAAGAGCAGAGGTTGTGTGTGGGGTGGTATGAAGAATACCACAAAGGCTAATGAACATATATGACCGTAGCAGATTGACTAGAAACTGGACATTTTTTCTTACAGATGCCCTAATTTAAAGGGGCTTGTCTTCGTGATAATTATGCTGAAATGTTGGAACCATCAGTTGACAATGGCACAGAAACTAAACCAGCTGTGTCACTGGTGGATGTTTTTGGTAAAGTAACCAGATGATGACCATCTTTCACTCTCGTCAATATGTAAAGTGTGTTGATCCCACTAACAGTCTCTAAAGAGGCTACAAGTGACCTATTGACCTATACACGTAGTCAAAGCCTTGTTGCCTTCTACAATACCGAATTTCACATGCCATCACCTAAACCCAGACCTTGTATTTTTATCATTATTTTAATAAATCCCATAAAATAACCATAGCGCTATAGAATCAAATAAAGCACTTCATTGTATTTGAGTAAATGGAAATAAACAAGGTTCATTCTAAAAAATACTGGTGCTAGAAGAGCTCTGTAACTTAAAACCAAGTATACCTGCTGACAAGATACAGTTCTCTTGGAAGACTAGAGAGGATTAGTGAATTCTTCTTCTATAAAAAGGAAAGGGGTTATGGATTTAGAAGAGGCATCACACGTATTAAAGGATTTCTGTGTCTTCAAGCACAAAATGGAAAGTATATAGCATGAAATTATTTATAACTAGTGATTGTGTAAATCAAATACATTATGTACATTTAATTTATATTCCTTCTACATACTGGCAAGGATTAAGTGTTACTGTAATGCATTTCATAACAGGCACGCTGTCAAAACTTTTATCATTTCTAATAAAATATTAACTTGGTTTTACATAACAAATACAAAAACTTGCACTTATATTTAAAAGCAAAGCAGCAATTTCAATTAACAATGTATGGTCTACATCATGCCTTCAAATATGATCTTTTCAACATATATAGAAGAGACTTTTAAAATGTACTTCCCAATGGATGCTGCCAAGGATATAGGGAATAGTAACTTTTTGGGCAGTATTCTTGCACTATATATTATGAAAAAAAAGCATTTCTCATACTTACTGTAATGATGGGGGTAGGGAAACAGACAAGTGAGCCCTAATCTACCCGCCACGCAGTCCCTGCCTACTTGCAACGACCCGCCCTAGGCGATGGGGTACAACTGGGTGACGGTCCCTACGCTCAGTAAGTGCACGACAGACAAACAGACAAGGGTACACAAAGCTAAGGGAAATGGGGCAGTTGCCCACGGCAACACCGTGAGCAACAAGAGTGGTGAACGAGCCGAGTCAAACCAGGAGTGTACGAGGTATCAAACGCAGAGCAGGAAAGTAGTGAACAAGCCGAGTCAAACCAGGAGTGTACGAGGTACCAAACGCAGAGCAGGAGAGTAGTCAGTAAGCCAGGGTCAGTATGAAGCAGGGTCAAATAGTTCAGAAGCTACAGCAGGGCCAGGAAACCAAACGAGAAGAATCACAAGCAAGGAGGAACAGGAAAGGCAGATATAAGTAGACAGAGGGCGGGAGATAGCTCCGTCTGGCCAGGCTGTGATAGGCTCTCCCACTCCTAAGCCTGCCATCCTGAGTGGTGGAAGATGGAGTCAGTCTCACAGACATAGAAGCAGGTGCAGACTGATTACCTATGGGCGTTGACACAGAAGCTGTGCCTGGCAGATCCTTTACACTTACCACAGTCGAGTGTTATAATGGTGATATTGTACCTGAGAGATAAAACACAATCACCTATTCCAATGCATATTCCTTAAAGGAGCTGTTTGATTTAGAGAACCCATTTTGAAATATCTTATTAGGTTTCCCCTTTCAGGACCCTCATCTAAGCGACAAAGAGCATCTCTTGTTCTGGAGGACCCAGGTCAGTCCATCGATTTAATTGGGAACTTTGTAATGCTCCATTTCCACTGCAGTGGCACAAGAGAGGGGCGGGGGAGTCAATTATATATTTTCTGCTGGGTTCCCTGACAGTTTATAGCTGATTGACTGAAGTGAGTTTTACACTGGGCGATTATTGGGCAGACCTTCATAGAACGCTCGTTGCCGATAATTGCCCTCTGTAAACAGCGCAGCGATCAGCAGATGAATGCGCAAACACTCGATCATCTGCTGATCGTATCGTTTTAAAAAATGTAACTTATCGTTGTCGGCAGCACATCTTCCTGTGTAAACAGGGAGACGCACTATCGACATGATAATAACGTATGAGGACGAGCGATAGAAGTAACCACCGCTTGTCCCCATCCATAGCTCCATGTGACAGGACCAAACGAGCGCCGATCAACGATGCCTCGTTGATCGGCGCTCGCTGCACCGGCCAATTATCGGCTGGTGTAATAAAGCCTTTACTTTCAGCAGCGGACCTTCATGTGAACGGCTTATCATCAGGGGAAGCTTTTTACAAAAAGAGACGGTCCAAATCTGACAACTCCTTTAACTCTTTTTAGGGGAGTAGAACTTTTTTTTATAAAAAATATATGTGGCCTGAAATTAGGACTTCCGTATAAAGGCCGAGTACCTTTATACCGATTCCCAATCTGTGAGTTGACTTCTAATATTCTTAATAATTTTAAGTAGGGGTATATTATTCCTGATAACAAATATTTAAACTGCTACAGGACCTCTATTTGAAGAGGAAGAAGGAGCTTCATGTCAAATATAGATTAAATAACATGAATTTTTCTTCAAAATGAGGTCTGCAGCAGCTGAGGTGTTTGTCACATGGCTAGACACAATATGAACACAATGCATTGCAGACACAATGTACCGTACAATGCCAGCAGGTCAAAAAGGCCCTCTAAAGCATCCACATTGCCCCCCTAGTTCCATCCACAATACCGCTATTGTATTCCCCTAATACTGTCCTCCTGCAGGAGCAATTTTTAACAGATCACTTTTGACAATATAGAGATTAATGCTGCCCATGTAGTGTCGGCCATCCTTGTCAAGTTCTGATGTAGAATGTGGCGACAATAAAAATATCATTTACATACACCAATGGAAAAGATCTAATTATTATTATTATTATATAATAATATTATGTAATCATCTCTGTTAGTTGTAGAACGTTCAGTTATTATTTTGTGAATCTACTCATACACCTTTAAAATGTCATGTTCTAGTAAAAAGTTCTGATGTAACTTTTCCTTTTCTTCACTCTCCTTTATTTGTACTGTTGTGAACTTACAGAGAATTCCCATTTCTATTTATACAGCACATTTGCATGAAATGTACGGTAATTTACAGGATGAGATCACATTATATACGTCAGTTGGACATCTACATGTTACTCTCAAATGACTCTTCAAATTGATATTCTAAATAGCTTTCTACAGCAATACATCATCTGATGTATGGATCATCCAGAAATATGTGATTCACCATAAGATTGTGATTATTAGAGCAAAAAATCTGGAAAACATGCAGGAAAATTTCCAAATGAGTCTGTCAGAAACTGCTAAGAGCATATATTTCAGCTCCAGTTGGTCTGTATTTTAGTGGAAAAAAAATTATGCCATAATAATCAGTGCAACCCATGAATAATTCATGAGAACAATTTGGTTAACCTCTGTGTCAATGGAGACAGCAATTAAACCTGGAATGTGTGAAGTGAAGAAATGTATGCATGTAGCTTTAAATAGAACATGCTAACCTAAATTAATTGCAATTATTACAATGCAGCAGCGAAATAATCTAAATATCTCCATCAATTAATTTATCAAATCATTGTAATTACAACCAGAAAACGCCTCTACTAGATTATATCTATTTTGGATTATGCTGAATTGTTTGTGCATCCTGATACCTCTATGAATTCAGATAATACAACCAGCACTCCTATTTAAAAGCACCGATAACACAATGTGCTATCACAATGACTAATGTATTAATGCACAAATATATCAGGGAGTGTTAAACAGTAAACTCAGTTACGCTACATCCTATATACATCACAGCTTTCCCATCCTAGCCTCTAGGAATTTACAAAGGCTGGGTCTTGCCAGAAGGAGAGAGGGTGATATATTACATGATAACTATTATCTTTGTGAAAAAAGTATATTGTCTAAACTATACAATTATATAGGGAAAATTTCTGGGTGTTTATCATGCAACAAAAAATCTGACATGGCAATCCCAAATAACAGATATCTGAAGAAAATTAAAGGGGTTTTCTCATCAGAGCATCCCCTTTCCTTATGTTTTCTAGTATATGTACGTCATAGGGGGTTGTTCCCAGGGGTAGACCTCCTTTTAAAGCCAAAGTGGTAAGCTTAATCTGAATGGGCGCCATGTTGTGGAATTGCAAGTTGAGCAATTTCCCAAAGGCTGCTGTAGACTGCCGGGAGAAAGATAAATACAAATAAATCCGCAACCTCAAATCCGTCAACTCTGATTGACAGAGTTCTTAGGCTACTCTAAGGTCTTCGCCAGAACCGACCGCAAGGCAGGATGGTTTTTGCTGCATAGAACCCAGGTGGTCTTAGCAGAGTTCAGTGTTGGATAAGAGGTGCAAAACCGAATGTCCAAAACAGTAAGCAAGTGGATATCAGGTAAAGTATAGGTCAGAACCAGCCGGTAGCAGATATTCCAAATCTGTAAACAAAGGGTTATCCAAATACACACAGAGGTCAATTTCCAAGAAGTCCAGAAGTCAGAGGTAAAGAGTGTAGGTAAGTAGCTTGATCAAAACACATGCAGACAGGAGAATTACAAGCAAAGAACAGGTGGAGGAAGCCAGGTATAAATACTAACCCTACACCTGATAGGCAGAAGGACAGAGAAAAGAGATAGGCTCAAAGTAAAACCAGAACCGCCCACAATATAGAACAATAGTCATGGTGATCTTAAGGGAACAAGCGTTTTCCTAACAGAAATTGTGTGGCTTCCCGTAATGATATCAGCTGATTTGCAGTGGTTTCAGCAGACGGCTCTATGGTAGTCTGCTAAATGCAAATTGTGTGTCTTTCAAACTGGACAACCTCATGAAGCATTAATATTACTGCTGTCTGAATGATTGTTTGGCCGATGTTGCATCATGAAATAATTGCACGGTAGATTTTTTTTATGTTCACTTTTTCTTTCTTCATATATTATATTCCATTAAATAGACAGCAAAACATAAGACAAAAGAACAATCTCATAGTCACCTTCTGCGGGAATAAACCTAGTGTAATAAAACACTGATCCGTGCTTCCATATACTTAATTATAATGCTGGGATGCTGAAGGAGAGGAATATGTGTTGCTCCTGGTCTTTTGTCTTATGTTTTGCGGTCTATTAAAAGGGGTTTTCCCACAAAAATATGTATCCCCTTTCCACAGGATAGGGGATACATGTGTGGGGTCTGACTGCTGGGACCCCCAGCGATGAGGAGAACTGGGGACTGAAAGTCCCCCGATGTGCTCCAATTGAATAGAACGCTGGTGCGCATGCTCGACATTACAGCTTCTATGGAGCTGTAATGGAATATAATATATAATTAAAAAAAAAAGTAAACATAAAGAAAGTCTACCGTGCAATAATTTGATTATACAGATTGTTTGGAGGGAAGCCGGAGCCCTCTTTTTTGTGTGGATTGAAAAACTTGGTTTCCATCTCTATACTGTATACTCTATAGGGTTCTTATTACAAAGCAATTAAAACTTCTGGTGCATCATATCTTGTAGGAAACTATAAGATTGGACAGGTAAAAATTAAACTTGCTTCCTTGTTTTCCTCAATAGCAGATATCAGTGGGCAGTCTGTCTGGACCCATAAACATTATATTGTTTGCGGATCCTTGGCAGGATGTAGCAGCCAAAATCTGATATTTATGGTCAGTGTAAGTCCTGCTACTTTTCTTTATACTGAAGTCCCATAAGCAATGCTTGAAAGTAGGCTTTAAACCAATTTCCTTTGATATTATTAAACATGCTTCTGGAGCCGATTTAGATGGCATCAAGATTTCTCCTTTTTTTCCAGTTAAAACTACTCAAATTATGGCTTCGGAATCATTGGATCAATAGATTAAACAATACAGTTAATGTCTTTGCCCATGTGTCAGATGACATATGTCACACTGTAAAAGCTCTCATGTAGTTGTACCAGTTTAGCAAGTGCCTGGCATGAAATTATTAATGTGGCCAAAACATAACATAAAGGTAAAAAAAATATGTAAAAATAGGTTTAAAATGCATAATAATTTACAATTTCCAAAGAAAAGCCTCCAAAACACCAATTATAGAATTCTTATTGAACAATGGGCCATGTAAAATGTATGGTTCAGACAATAAATAAAATTTTGCAGTGACATTCCAAATTCTACTTATTACTTGGCTGGCAGACATCTTTACGCTTGCCACTGGCAGGTAATAATTTCTGAACCTGAAGGTGACCTCCGGCTTCAAAAAGCTGTATAAGGAAGAGGAAGTTGGAAAAAAATATGATATTTGTCTTTAGATGAGACATCATTTTCTATGTAAATGTTTATACAATTTATTGCAAGTAAATCTCTTAGGGCCTGTTCACATCAGCGTTGGCTTTCCGTTCTGTGGTTCCATCGGAGGTTCCCGTCGGGTGAACCCCGCAACGGAAAGTCAAACTGAAACCACAGCTTCTGTTTCAGTCACCATTGATATCAATGGTGACGGAAACTTTGCTAATGGTTTCCGTTCGTCACCATTCCGGCAGGTTTCCGTATTAACGACGGAATCAATAGCGGAGTCGACTGCGCTAATGGTGACGGAAACGGAAGCTGTGGTTTCAGTTTGACTTTCCGCTGCGGGGTTCACCCGACGGAAACCTCTGACGGAACCCCGGAACGGAAAGCCAACGCTGATGTGAACAGGCCCTTAGCGATCGTTGTCGATTGGATAGTAAACATGTTTCCCTGATATTTGTTATTTCCACTGTACCAGAAGCCATCATTGACTATGAACCAAACATGCTGGTTTTCACTTAACAGACATATTTGGCTATATTCTCATTTAAAAAACTTGTAGCGAATATTTAAATGGAACCCGTATTATGACACACAACAAAACAAGGTCCTCTACACCTTTTCTATGACCCTTGAGTCAATGCATCATCTACTTGTTTCCTCTTTAACAATGTAGTCCGTTTGGTGATGAAATTTTGCACAGGTTCTCACCACCAAGTAACGCAGGGCAAAGGACCAACCAGGACTGTGTTTTCTCTCTCCAAGGGCCCCATAGCAGCAGCATGGTTTGCCTCTATGGTATGGACACCCTTGGTATGAAGTTTTAATAATCATATCTCAAAATGTAGCAGTGTGTGAACACATTGTTAGTACTATTATTTATTACTATTATATCTTCAAACATATCTGAGCTAATTCTAAGCTTCACCTATAGCAATCGCCTTTCCCGGGGACTAATAGTGTCTCCAGGTACTCCGTTATCTCCAGGACTTACAGTAGAGCCGAATTGTGAGCAAACCAGACTTTCGTAGACAATAGAAACAAGGTGCACATATCAAAATACTAGAAGTCAACAGGAATGCAAGAAACAGGAACTTACTGAGTGAAGACAGAGATGGTAACAATATGATGATGTCAGGCAAATGATAGTAACAAATGGATGATGGGTGATAGCAACACGCTGACCGTAACTCTAGCTCGCCCTATATATATGCTTGGGTCTATCCCTCAGAATTGACACTAACACCAGAAACTACTAACCCTTCACTGTCCAAAACACTGTCCCTAATTGAGTCCCTAATTGTACAGTGATATAGAGCCCAGTCCCTGGTTACCTGTGACTTAGTACAGTAAACTCGTGTCACATGGTAATGTATCCAGTAACCAGCGTCCAGTGGTTTACTGCTATAGTTCCTGTTCACCAGTGGTTTATGGCTATAGTTCCTGTTCACCAGTGGTTTACGGCTATAGTTCCTGTTCACCAGTGGTTTATGGCTATAGTTCCTGTTCACCAGTGGTTTACGGCTATAGTTCCTGTTCACCAGTGGTTTACGGCTATAGTTCCTGTTCACCAGTGGTTTACTGCTATAGTTCCTGTTCACCAGTGGTTTACGGCTATAGTTCCTGTTCACCAGTGGTTTACGGCTATAGTTCCTCTTCAGCAATGGTTTACTGCTATAGTTCCTGTTCACCAGTGGTTTACTGCTATAGTCCCTGTTCACCAGTGGTTTACGGCTATAGTTCCTGTTCACCAGTGGTTTACTGCTATAGTTCCTGTTCACCAGTGGTTTACTGCCCATTCCTTGGTGACCAGTGGCTTAGTAACATCAATTCTAGTCTTAGTTGAGTGGCCCAGTCCCTAATTTTTAGTGGTTTAGTCGCCTTCTAAACCACTTCCTTCCAACTGCGTTAGGGGCAGAGGCCATTTTACCTACTCCCTGGCATTGGGAGCAGACATGACACAAAACCTTTTATAGTAAAGTGAGAAACACCGTAAGTTGTAAGAGGGACATTCATATTCGGCAGTGTTACATGCTTGAGGGTATTAGAAACGAGCACACTGCATTTGTCTGTTATTTATATTAAATACAGTATATACAGTATTATAGCGTATAGAAGAAACCCGTTTAATAGTTAATATAAACTGTGTATTATTTAATGATCTTTTTTTCCAAAAGAGAAAACTTTGAATTATCATAAAGACAGATCTATGGTTTGTTTTATACACTTCATAAAGCAATAATGTCATGGGAAATGACAGACTATTTAAAGGCATTTAAGCTGGGCATGTTTATATTGGTCTTGTTATCCAGCAATCATTGTGCATTCTATACATGTACATCAATGAGTTATGAGGCTATATTCATTTGTAATGTCAACCCAGATCCTGTACATTCATTATTTCGCAATTTTACGAACAAAGAAAATGAGAAACCTGCAGTTCCTACAAGCTTGAAATTCATTTTCTATTCCAACGCTGTGTTTGCTGTGCATTATATAATTAAATGAGTACACAAGAGCGCATACTCCTACTAGACCTCCTCCGTACTTGCCAACATTTTCCTCTGGCTCAGATTCCAAGCAACAGAACGTAAAATATAAAGTATAAACACAGCGCTGGGTGACTGGAAAATGGTGGTGCTAGATCTTTGTATACATATCTTGGTTTATTATATTGGTATGTGCAAATCAGTGGTAAGTATATAGTGAAATTGAAAAACAACAACACACAAGCCTGTAAAATTCAGCCTAGTTTATGTGTTGGGCAAACTTATCTAAAAGAAGGCAAAAACAAATCCATATGAAGCACTTCTTCAATACGTGTAGTGCTGTCTTTTATTTCATCTGTGATTCTGTAGATGCTATCGAATAAAACTTTAGAATTTCATATTTTTTTTAATTGATGACAGTATGAACCGCAACTAGAGCCCAATAGGTTCACTAGAGGACTGGAGGATCCTCTTTTGGACACAGGATAAAGAACCTCAGCTACACCAATGCCTATGAAGCACAGCAGAGTTTGTGATCCAATTAAAGGGGACATTCACCTTTTCTGCATAGCTTAATGATTAGACTGGGCCTTTAGTCGTGTCTCCTCTGGTGGAATCAAAGTAGTCCAGTCTGACCCTGACCATATATATGTTTTATAGATTAAACCGAAATCTTGTTTCACATGACCTCTTCATTGTAGGTCTAATTTGAAGGAAAACTCCAGTAAGTGGTTGCAATGACCAGGACTGTCATAGAAGAATTAGGTTGCATTTCTTGAAGCTAATAATTTCCCTCAAAAATTAAGGAATCTTGTAACCTTACTTAGAGAACAATGTCTTGCCAGGAATTTAGACAGCTAGGATATCTGACATTGCATGTAACCTTGTTACGCACCTCTCTGTAAGATATAATTCTCTATTACATCAGTCATTTAGGCTCAGACAGTCTAACTGCAATTTCATTTAGAGGTCTTATTATCCGAAAATCAGAGCACAAAGAACAAAATGTCTCAGAGTTAATGACTTTATCCTAAATATCTTACATTTTCTTAAAACTTTATATATTTTACCCATTTTGTAAATCTTATGTTTAAATCCAGCTTAAAGCAAATTGTGTTTTAGTTTTAATGAATCTAAATGAGCCAACATTGGTTAGGACTTGGAGTGGTCAGGTTAGACAGAGAATTATATCAAGCACGTGACATTTTATTACTTCCAAGTGATTCCTGAAGCAATTAATTTTACAATACCTCATTTTCTTCTTGTTTTGTCATTATCTTACTGAAACCACTTCAGGGACTGAATTGTGCCATTGTCAACACCAGGGACCTTTGTGATCCTGACAAATTTACCTTTGTACATGCAAGTTAATGAAAAAAATACATCAAAAGGAGCCTCTTGTGTGTCTGCTAGTCTGCTAGTCTGCTAGCAAAAGATTACGCTTTATGTTAAAAAATATTAGAAGCATTTCTTACAGCTCCTACTTAAGATGCCTCAATCTCTTGAAAAGGATGTGGCTGCAACATATCTTTTTACAACTCATGCTTAGTATAGCGCTAACATAATCCTCAGTGCAGTACAAAGAATGCTCTCACATCAGTCCATGTCCCCAGTGAGGATTAAAACCTACTTTTTTTTTGGACACCAGTAACCCTAAACACAGTTGGAAGGAAACTAACTAATAGTAAAGCCACCCTAAGATCCAAAATACTTTCATCAAACTACAACTAAAAAACACTCCCAACTCACATCCCTCTCTAGACGTCCCCATCCATGCAGTCGTTTTCCTATGAGACAATGGCACTTTGGACACAAACATCTATAAGATGACTAAAGTGAGTTAAAATAGCAGGTCGAGAGTGCCTCCAAAAACAGTCCCTAAACCGAAGTTCAGGGGTGATGTATGCCACTTGCTCAGTTCCCTGAAAAGGACGTGTGGGCAATGCTTCCGGAGGATAGCCATTCTATCCCCTCTTTTGTTGTAAATTTATATAAAATTGTGTTGAAGGATGTTACAGGTTTTTGAACGTCTTTTTCTTGCCAGAAGTGTGTCCTATCAGAAGAACGCAGGAAAACCTTTCTTTCGGGATCTGCTGTTTTTAGCGAAGAATATGCAAATGTGAGTGAATATGTGAACAACTGAAAATTGCAGTAATTAATGGAAAAGCTAATACTACTATCACTGATTATAGAAATTATATTCATTTACTGGATATCTAAGGCTTTGTTCACATCTGCATCGGGACTCCGTCCATGGGTTCTGTCGGACCTTTCCGTCAGAGGAACCCATGAACGGAATCCAAACTGAAACAAACGGAAACCATAGGTTTCCGTTTGCATCACTATTGATTTCAATGGTGATGGATCCAGTGCAAATGGTTTCAGTTTTTAACCGTTGTGAGTTTCGAATGAATAGCGCAGTCGACTACGTTATTGATTCTGTCAAACAACGGAAACACTTACACAACGGTGACAAATGGAAACCATTTGCACCGGATCTGTCACCATTAAAATCAATGGTGATGCAAACGGAAACCTATGGTTTCTGTTTGTTTCAGTTTGGATTCTGTTCATGGGTTCCCCTGATGGAAATGTCAGACGGAACCCATGAACGGAGTCCCGACACAGATGTGAACAAAGTCTAAATTGCATATTTTTATAGGACATGGTGAAAAGAGGAATCTGTTCTAGGAGTTGCAAATATTGCTGCTGCATAGACCTTTGCTTTTCCTTTGCTATATGTTTTACTTTCTTGGGAGTACGGATGTGAGAACGCTAGTACAATGCACCCTTACAGCCTGGTAAGCCATTTTTTCACATCCCATTCATGGTTTTGCATAATAATAATGTGAGGTACTATTGAAAATAGCTGATTGTTTAACCACAGTTCCCCCATGAAAAGAGAGCAGCTGTACACGTACAAAACAAAAATAAAGCTATAATGTCCCCCAGAAGGTGTCTTTTGATCCACATTGTGTAAAAAAAAAAAAAAATAGTGATAAAGTTAAAATGAAATAGAAAAATAAAGAAAAATAAATCAAACTCAAAACGGTGTGTGCAATACATGGGAAACCCTTTCTGTGCATAGCACAGGCTGGGAGGGGGTGATGTACAGAATGAATACCACTGCAATGTTTACATGAAGTGGCGCTCTGCTCTGGGGGACCCTGTAGAAAGGGAGATTTTATTTTAAAATACATTCAATTTAAAATCCCTTTTATTCTTAAAGAGGCTCTGTCACCAGATTCTCAAATCCCTATCTCCTATTGCATGTGATCGGCGCTGCAATGTAGAGAACAGTAAAGTTTTTTGTTTTTTTTTAAAACGTTCATTTTTGGCCAAGTTATGAGCTATTTTATATATATGCAAATGAGCTTTGAAATGGACAATTGGGCGTTTTTTTTTTGTTATGTCCAACTGGGCGTGTATTGTGTTTTTAACTGGGCGTGTTTACGTGTATGACGCTGACCAATCAATGACCAGTCAGCGTCATACACTCATCTCCATTGATTTACACAGCAGCGATGTGCAGCCACATAAACAGAGATTAACGTTACTGCAGTGTCCTGATAATGAATACACATGAAATCCAGCCTGGACGTCATGTGTATTCAGAATCCTGACATTTCTGACTCTTTTCTGTGAGATTTCTAGCAAGGGAAACGAAATCTCGTTTACCTCCGTAATCTCGCGAGATTTCGTTTCCCTTGCTAGAAATCTCAAAGAAAAGAGTCAGAAGTGTCAGGATTCTGAATACACATGACGTCCAGGCTGGATTTCATGTGTATTCATTATCAGGACACTTGATTAACGTTAAGCTCTGTTTATGTGGCTGCACATCGCTGCTGTGTAAATCAATGGAGAGGAGTGTATGACACTGACTGGTCATTGATTGGTCAGCGTCATACACGTAAACACGCCCAGTTAAAAACACAATACACGCCCAATTGGACATAACGAAAAAAAAAACGCCCAATTGTCCATTTCAAAGCTCATTTGCATATATATATAAAATAGCTCATAACTTGGCCAAAAATGAACGTTTTTAAAAAAAACAAAACGTTACTGTTATCTACATTGCAGCGCCGATCACATGCAATAGGAGATAGGGATTTGAGAATCTGGTGACAGAGCCTCTTTAACTTAAAAGAGGGCTAACTAAAAAAAAAATGACCATGGACAACCCCTTTAAATTTACATTTACTAAAAATTGCTCCACTGTATCTGGTCATTTAAAAGGGAACATATCCTGAAATGGGAGTGGTTAATAAAAATTGTTGGAAAAAAAACATGCACCGTATGCAACTGCCCTATATTGTTTATGTAAAAAAATATATATTTTTTTCTAGTAAAAAAACATTAACCAGCAATGCTTGGTCGGTATATAAAGTACATATAAGTACACAATTCTATTGGGATGAGCTAGCTGTCCCAGATCTGCTGGATGTGGAGAAAACACAGAGATATTTTAATGGAGACAGTATGTTTCCCTAAGAGAATTATTACTTGTAGTTCTTGCACATAGTTGAAATAGGCAGCTTACCCCAACTTTCCATTTATCAAGCTGACAATTTGCTACCAACTCGAAAACTGTCTGTGTTTAAAACATTGTCTCGTTCGTCAAATCACTTACTGTCTTCCTAAATTAGGATTAACATTAGTTATGGATCAATTACGCTATCATGTCTGGATGGGATGTTACAGCCTATTGTATCAGAGCATCTGAAAGTATTAAACTTTTATTGTATCACACATTGTTTAGTCGTTTGGAAAATCCCCACTCAATGTCTGTTTTTCTCTCCGCTATGAGTGCAGATGCTAAGTAAAGATTATTATGTCTGCAGTTCTACTTCCAAACATACTGCTGCTTTGATCGCTATTACATATGAAAACCACATTACAATGAATATAAACACTGTTCATTTATTTCTTACATAATAGAGTTATGTTTGTAAAGATTTTTTTACAAGATCCTGTACAGAAAAAAGGAATTACTTAGTGTACTCATTACAATTATATATAGAGGTAAGCGAGTCGTTTCTACACGAATCTAATTCTGTCCAAATTTTCTAAAAGTTTTGGATTCGTCAAATTCCGATATTTTTGGGGTTGGTAGTGCACAAATTGTGGCAAAATAGATAGTGGCCGTCGGTAAGTGCTAAACCCAATTTTCCAGGTTACAAAAAGGATTACATGACCTCGGGCGCTCTTTCCCATAATGCCTTGCAGGCAGCCTTACCAAAATTCACTGCAGTTATACCTTCTTCTACCCATATATGTTGTCACTTTCACATTGTATACAACAGAATCCCGTAAAAGAAAATTACACCATGCGGTATAACTTTTTTAACATAAGAGCTTGAGGGTGAAGTAAGCTATTGAATGCCACTGCATGGCATGCATCACAGACATACGTTTAACGTATATGTCATGGGCTTATTAACCCCTTCCCGACATTTGTCATAAGTATACGTCATGGAAAGCCAGTGCTTCCTGCAAATGGTCGTATACTTACGACAGATGGATGGAACCGGCTCAAAAGCTGAGTAGGTGCCATCATCCCCGGATGTCAGCTGTATCTTACAGCTGACATCCTGCTGTAATGGCAGGGACACAGCATAATAATTAGAGAGCTGTCTTGTTATGGTGGCAAAGGCTGGGCACCACGTATTGGCCTATCTATGGAAAAAATCCCATTTTCACTCTGCAAGATTGAGTGCACACAAATTTCTGCAAAACACCTGCAGGGTTAACATGCTCATTCCACACCTACGTGAATACCTTGAGGGAGGAAGTTTACAAAATGGGGGGTTTCCACTGTTTTGGTCCCAGGGGCTTTGCAAATGCTACATAGTGACCAGAAACCAATCCAGCAAAATCTGCACTCCAAAAGCAAAATGGCGCTCCTTGCCTTCTGAGCGCTGCCGTGTGCGCAAACAGCAGTTTATGACCACATGTGGGGTATTTCCGTTCTCGGGAGAAATTGCTTTACAAATGTTGGGGTGCTTTTTTTTCCTTTATTTTTTGAGAAAATGAAAATTCTTTAGCTAAATCTACGTCTTATTGGAAAAAAAATAAATGTTTATTTTAACTGCCCAATTCAAATAAAATCTATGAAACATCTGTGGGGTCAAAATTCTCACTACACCCCTACAGTAATTCCTCAAGGGGTATAATATCCCAAATGGAGTCACTTTTGGGTAGTTTCCACTGTACTGGTACCTTAGGGGCTTTGCAAAAGCGACATGGTGTCAAGAAACCAATCCAGCAAAATCTGTGCTCAAAAAGCCAAATGGTGCTCCTTCCCTTCTACGCCCTACTGTGTGTCCAAGCAGACATTTATTACCACATGTGGGGTATTGTTTTACTTGAGAGAAATTGCTTTACAAATGTTGCAGTGCTTATTCTCCTTTAGTCCTTTAGGAAATCAGAAAAAATTAGCTAAACCTACATTTTCTTTGAAAGAATGCAGATTTTCATTTTCACGGCCTACTTCCAATAATTTCTGCAAAAAACCTGTGGGGTCAAAATGCTCACTATACCCCTAGATGATTTCCTCAAGGGGTGTAGTTTCCAAAATGGGGCCACTTGTGCGGGGTTTCCACTGTTTTGTCCCCTCCGCGGCTTTTGGAATTGCGACATGGCCTCCGCAAACCATTCCTGCTAAATTTGAGCTCCAAAAGCCAAATGGCGTTCTTTCCTTTCTACGCCCTGCCGTGTGTCCAAACAGCCGTTTATTAGCACATGTGGGGTATTGTTTTACACGGGAGAAATTGCTTTACAAACGTTGCAGTGATTTTTCTCCTTTAGTCCTTGGAGAAATTAGAAAAAATTAGCTAAACCTACATTTTCTTTGAAAAAATGACAATTTTCATTTTCACGGCCGATTTCCAATAATTTCTGCAATAAACCTGTAGGGTCAAAATGCACACTATACCCCTAGAGAATTTCCTTGAGGGGTGTAGTTTCCCAAATGGGGTCCCTTTTTGGGGATTTCCACTGTTTTGGAACCACAAGAGCCCTTCATACCTGGCATGGTACCTAATGTATATTTAATAAAAAGGAGGCCCAAAATCCACTAGGTACTCCTTTGATTTTGAGGCCTGTGCTTCAGTCCATAAGCACACTAGGGCCACATGTGGGATATTTCCTAAGACTGCAGAACCTGGGCAATGAATATTGAGTTGTATTTCTCTGGTAAATCTTTCTGTGTTACAAAAAAAAGTTATTAAAAATTAATTTCTGCAAAAACCAAAATTTCATTTGTAAATTTCACCTCTAATTTGCTTTAATTACTGTGAAACGTCTAAAGGGTTAAGAAACGTTATAAATGCTGTTTTGAATACTTTGAGGGTGAAGTTTTTAAAATGGGGTGACTTATTGGGGGTTTCTAATATTAAAGGCCCTAAAAGCCACTTCACAGCTGAACTTGTCCCTGAAAAAATAGCCTTTTGAAATTTTCTTGAAAACGTGAGAAATTGCTGCTAAAGTTCTAAGCCTTGTAACGTCCTAGAAAATAAAAGGATGTTCAAAAAACGATGCCAATCTAAAGTAGACATATGGGGGATGTTAATTATCAACAATTTTGTGCGATATAAATGCCTATCTTACAAGCATATACATTTAAACTGAGAAAAATGCTAATTTTTTGTTCAAAATTAAATTCCAAATGTACCGAGCAAATTTTAGTAACATAAAGTCCAATGTGTCACGGGAAAACCGTCTCAGAATCGCTTGGATAGGTAAAAGCATTCCGAAGTTATTACCACATAAAGTGAAACAAAAATGAGGCTCTATCAGGAAGGTCAAAAGTGGCCAAAGTGGGTAAGGGTTAATAGCTTTTCACGATGTACACGTTAAATGGATACCATTATAGTATACGAGTGACAGATACGTTAATCCAGGGGCGTAGCTAAAGGCTCATGGGCCCGGGTGCAAGAATTCAGCTTGGGCCCCCCTACCACTCCCGAACACCACCATCATCATCAGACCCCTGCGCGCGCCTATGCCCAGACGCCTTGCCCAAAAGCCCCCATAGTATAATGCCCCCACAAAGTATAATGCCCCATAATGTATAATGCCCCCCCATAACAGCCCCATATCGTATAATGCTCCCCATATCAGCCCCCCATACAGTATGATTCCCCCATATCAGCCCCCATGCAGTATAATGCCCCCCATCATATCAGCCCCCATGCAGTATAATGCCCCCCCGCAATATCAGCCCCCATACAGTATACTGCCCCCCCCCCATAACAGCCCGATACCGTATAATGCTCCCCATACAGTATAATGCCCCCCATCTTATCAGCCCCCATGCAGTATAATGCCCCCATATGTGCATTATAGAAAAATAACATCATTACTTACCTATCCCCGTTCCCACGTCGTGTGGAGGATCCTTCGCCTCCTCCGGTGTGTACTATGAGTGACTCGGCGCAGACAGGTGCGATGATGTCGCTACATCCCACCTGCCTGCGTCGAGCCGCTTAGGGCACAGTGAATGCTGGATCAAGGAGCTGTTAGCTCCTTGCTCCAGCATTGAATGGAACCGGGACCTCGGTGAGTGATTCGCGACCCCCCGGAGGTCTTCACACGAACCCCCAAGGGGGACGCGACCCACAGTGTAGGGATGTCACGATACCAAAATTTGCACTACGATACCGATACTTCGTTTACTTTGCCAACAGTAATAAAAAAAAAAAGTTATTTCGTTTTCTGATGTGAGGCGCGAGGTGTGATGATGAATTTTGAATGTGCCTCACATTAATAGTAATTAACCCCATCATGTTTCTCAGTCATAATGGGTTCATGTGAAAGGTATATCATGGGGTTAATTACTGTTAGGGCTCGTATACACGAGTGTGATATACGTGTGTGCGACGCTCGTGCTTTTCACGCATGTCGTACGGACCTATGTTAGTCTATGGGGCCGTGCAGACAGTCCGTGAGTTTTGCTCAGCGTGAGTCCGCTGAAAAAAACTCACGACATGTCCTATCTTTGTGCGCTGTTCGTGCATCACGCACCCATTGAAGTCAATGGGTGCGTGAAAACCACGCATGCCACACGGAAGCACTTCCGCGCGAACTGCGTGATTCGCGCAACAGCTGTCAAACTCTGAATGTAAACAGAAAAGCACCACGTGCTACAAACATCCAAACGGAGTGTCATTATGATGGCGGCTGCGCGAAAAGCACGCAGCCACGCATCATACAGGGCTGACACACGGAGCTGTTAAGTGCCTTTTGCGCACGCAAAACGCAGCGGTTTTTGCGTGCGCAAAACGCACACGCTCGTGTAAATGAAGCCTTAATGTGAGGCACATGGAGGTTAAATTCATCATCACACCTCGTGCCCCACAATAAGTGATAGAAAGCAGTTTTTATTTTATTTTTTACAGCGCAGACATCATAAATGATGCAAAAAAATTGTTGTGTAGGTTATTACGGCCGCGCCAATACCGATTATGTGTATATTTTATGTATTGAGACTTATTTTAATGTTTATTGTAAAAAAGGCGTATGTGTATTTTTTTTTAAATTTAACATTACTTTGTTTTTATCAAAGGGGAGAGAATAGACATGGACCGCACATCCACTGTATACTATGATCAATGCGGCTAGGCAAAATATATAAATATGAACAAGAGGTTCTCTGTAACAAATTGTATTACTTTGTTTTTACTTTATTTTTTAAACTTTAATGTACTGGCATATATCCGATATATCCCAGTACATTAGCCTGTGTACACATAGTACACAGGCAGTTGTTAGGACATACCTAAGTATGCCCTAACAACAGGAAATATGGTCAGACAGCACTGGGGTCCTTCAAAGGACCCTGGGCTGTCTGCCCATATATGGTATGTCCCTCAATCGCGTCACAGGAATTCCCTGTGACGCGATCCAAGGGGCACCCCCCTTCTCACTTTCCCCAGAATGCTGCAGTCCGCTTTGATCGCAGCATTCAGGAGAATAGCGGCGGAGATGAGAGGTTTCTCTGATCTCCGCTGTTATAGAGTGGGGCTGCGGTTGTGTAATACAGTCATTGCCCCGCTCCTGAGTCCTGACATGTGCGCGCCGTCAGCATGAGGTGATGCGGCCGGCGCTGCACTAATGAGCGGCGGTTCAGGCATTGAGGACAGAACATGGGGGTGCTTTGTAGTGCGCCCGCCATGTTCCGCAGATCATTAGTGCAGCGCCGGCCGCACCGCATCAGCCTGACGGCGCGCACATGTCAGGACTCAGGGAGTGGGGCAGTGACTGTCTTACACAGCCGCAGCCCCGCTCTCATACACTCATGTGTACTATACTGTATTGTGTTGGATTGTGCAGTTTGCGGAAGAGAGAGGAGGGGGGCTGTGATTTAACGCCCCCCCCCCTCTCCACCGCAAACAGCACAATACAACACAATACATTACAAGGCATCACAACACATTACATTACAACACATTACATTACAACACATTACATTACAACACCACACAATACATTATATTACAGACTGCAGCTTACCTGGAGTCCTCCGCACCGACTCTTCCACTCCACTGTCTGGAAAACGTGTCACGTGAGAACACGGTCACATGGTACACTAAGTGTACCATGTGACCGTAGTAACCAGGAAGTGCCGGCTTCACGGCACAGAAGATTTGTTTAGGAAGCTTGCTGTATGGCAACGGGGGCCCGTGGGCCCCCCAGGCTTAGGGGCCCAGTCGCAACTGCGACCGCTGCGACCCCTATAGCTACGCCACTGCGTGAATCGTATGCCTAACAGTGGCATTCGTCACCCATACACTACCATATAATAGTATCCATGTAAGGGATATGTCATAACATCCCACGACCGTAGTTCATGACATATCCGTTTAACAGATACCATTACAGTATTTGGGGGCGGATGCCACTGTTAGGGGATCTGTCAAAGCCTACGTTTAACGTAGAGCTTTACCCAGCATATAAGTCAAATTGTTGGTAATTTAACATGATGTGAACTAGACCTTGGCTTGGCATTAAAGAGCTTAAAACTAATTGGATTCAATTTGGATACAGTTCTAAAAGACTTTAGAGAGTCAGGCACAAATTTTCAGGGCAATTGGGGCACTTTGATTTGTGACAAATTGGGCCGAATCAAATCAGACGGCAGATTCAACCAAATAGAAACCGAAAACGAATTTTGAGAAATGTTCTCATTTCTGTTTACATACACTGCAGCATGTAGCTTTCGGTAATCTTAGTATATTATAAATATAAGTTCAGTACTCCATTTGTTGAAAAAGAGAGTCACAGAGGACTTATTACAGATGAAAACCAGGACTGAGGTTTTCAAAAAAATTACAATAAAATATCACGCTAACAATCCTTATTTTTTGAGCCAGTATAGGCCAATTCATTCTCTGTAGAGGCTTGCTAAACCTTAATATGTATGGGGGATGTCTTGTTTTGGAAAATACATGTTATTTAAGACAATCAAAAAAAATGAAAATCATGATTTCAGGAAGAAAATGTTTCTTACATAAGAACAAGCACAAGCCTGCAATTACTCTATCAGTGAAATAAGCTACACATAGCAAATTGCCCCCACAATAAAATCACATAGTGCCAGTAGGGGTGAAGCCTTCGATTTCTCTCAGTACTATACAACATTGATGCCTCTAAGGACTTTTCTGTTGAAAATTGCCTTTGTGTATTTGTTTCTCAGTTGTTTATTTTTTATTTATACGTCTTTATTTTTACTTTATTTTTAAGAGAAGTAGGAATATAAGAAAAAAAAACAGTACAAAGGAAGGCAGATATGCAGACCGGGTGAGGCTATGTTTACATCTGCGTTTTGGTAAAAAATGCCATAAAAAATAGCGCAGCCTGCATCGCTTCTTTTTCCGGTGAAACGATGGACACGAACAGTGCCCGACAGAACCTATTGACTTTAATTGGTTCCGTCGGGTATCACTTGTGTCCGTCGTGCAACGGATCCATCACTGCCCTTATTTTCATTATTCTTCTCCTATAGTGGAGCAGGACAACATAAACCGCATCGGATATGTGAACAGAGCCTAATGCAGCACCCAATTGTAGGTGATTCTTAATTTGGGAAGTGAAATAGGGAGACAGAAAATAACATAGGGAAAGGAAGAAAGGGAGAAGTAGATGAGAGGTAACTACTACTATCATAGGTAAAAAAACATAACAGGACTGAACAAACACTAAACAACTATATCTATTACTCCATATATAATGATGCAATGTTTTTTGTGTTTATAAGAACAAACTATCTTCCTGCTTGGGAATAATGTGACTTTAGTGACTGCCAAACAACACTTAAATGGAAGGATCACTTTTAAACATCCTCTGACATGTCACTGAGACATGACAAAAGATATTATCGGTGGGGTCAGTGTGGCTGTGCCCCAGCTAACTGCTAGAACAAAGATGCCTCTCCATTTTCTGACTCTATAGTTGGAAATCTACCATTCACTGCAAAGCCGATAGATTGTAAGTAGCAAACAGCAACTCACAATGTTCTTCCCGAATGTCCTTTCCAGCAGCATGGAGACAATGATGCTTTACCTTGCAGTACACAATATCTAGTGCCTTCCCTGTGTGCGTGATAAAATATATGCATTTTGTTCTCAGATTGCGGAAAAATAATTCTCCCATACAAGCACAATCTGGGCTGGTCTCCCAGAACACACTGGAGACTAATGGATCTAATAGCTCACACGTTTCCAGAAATAATTGCGTAGCTATCTGGTAAGATAGCTGATGCTATATGGTATAACATTCTCCTGTCTGCATATCCTTAAATCATAAATTTTCCCTCTTGGCTACAACCTGCGGAGTAGATAAATTAATTAAAAGAGAGGCCAGCGAGAGAAGACCCAGCTCCTCTCCCTGCATTGCCGGCTTGGTGCTGACGGGACTGAGCTCCTATGCTGTAGTCATTAGCTGACATCACTTTGAGCAGGAGATATGAAGAAACCATGACAAGATTTTATCACAAAGAAAGGAACACTGTCTACTTAACCGCTTTCTGCCCTAGATCCCTAAATGGGACTTGTCAATAATCTGAATAGTACATAGTGCAGTGCGTGGTATTCATATAAATGGCTCTTAAAGGTTCCCTTCAGGCCCCTTGAAGAAATTTAAGTTGTTTGCTAGGCTTTTTACAGGAAAGTGAGCGTGCCAGGGGCAAGTCAATTACAAGAGCAAACATCTTGGTTAAATAGATAAAGTATTTATATTACAATGTCCCATAGGTGATCACGAAAGTAATGCAAATCCAAAAACTTTCTAGAAGCTCAGCAAATAGGTCTAAATTGTGATTAGCAGTAAAACCTAAATACACCAATTTTTACTAGCATGGTACTGTATATTGGTATATTGAACATAACAATTAATACTGCACAGAAATGGTTCATTTTGTTACAATTGTTGGGAAAGAACATGCGTAATAAGCGAGATTTCATTTCGAATCCTTGTCTGCCTGGGTTCTGCTGAAGCATAAGGTCTCTTTACACAGTGATAACACATTACGGAACCTCATAGAAACAGCAGCTGTCGAGCCACAACCACGTGAATACGACTGTTAATGCTCAGCAACTTGTTGATGTGCAGTTTACAACATTTTCTACAAACCAACCAGACCAAAAATATATATTATCAATACTTCCCAGTATTCGATTTGATCTGTCCTTACAAGGACCAAATCATACGGACTTGTTTCTCCTAGGCCCTAGATTCCCAACCGGTGAAACATATACCTTAGGGGGTTTGCGACACATGTGGGGCTTCCAGGTCATGCAAGTTGAAATTTATTTGACTAGGATAACTTGACTTGAAACATTGCCATCAAATATGCCCGTTCTTTAAAAAAAAGACCTGTCAAACTTAGCCTCCTTAAATAATAAAGAATTCAAATTTCCTACTGCTTCCCTTTATGACAGCCTGTGTCAGCTAAGCAATATATAAAATACAGACTGCCAAAACGGCACTTTCCCAGGGAAACATTGCAGAATTTGAATCCCTCACAGTCCACCATTCTCATTATTGGAAATACCCAATAATTACATTGTTTTGTGGAATTGCTATTTGTGCAATCCTCCAATATATTAAAAAAGGAAATTGAAAAAAATTAGAAAGAAATTTAATTAACAAATAGGCACAAAAACAGGACACATCCATTATTTCAACCTAACTTGTTTTGAATATATCCAGCCTAGAATATTGTCTGGGGTAATAGTGGTAGGAGTGGAGAGATAACAGTTACTCCCAGGCCATTGTGCCCAAGGGAGCCCATAAGCAAGTCCATCACATTATTAAGCACCAGTATTATAAATGGCACCTGGTAAGTGGGGGGCCCTGATACAGATTTTGCATTGGTGCCCAGGAGCTTCAAACTATGCCACTGGTCTGGGGTATGTATTGTCATTGACCCAACTGTATGTTGAAAACTAAACAATAATATATCAGTCAATTGAAGGGCTTCAAAGGCACTTTTTAATTTTAAGGCACCATGTATTGATGTCCGCACCATCTCTGAGTATTAGCACTGATCCTTTAGCAAATATCACCCCTACTATTAGTTTTACAAACATTTATCTAATGGATGTTTTGATGCCATATTCATTACTTTTTTTCTGAGAGTATGTTCACACGGCCTATTTTCGCCCGTTTTTCGGGCCGTAAACGCCCGAAAAACGGCCGAAAAATCTGAAGCAGAACGCCTCCATACATCTGCCCTGATTTCAATGGGAAAACGGCGTTCTATTCCGACGGAGCGTTTTTCGCTGCATTTTTTTTTTTACGCGTAAAAAGAACGGCCACGAAAAAGAAGTGCAGGAAACTTCTTGGGACTTTTTTGGAGCCGTTTTCCATAGACTCTATAGAAAAAAAGCTCCAAAAACGGCCGTAAAAAACGCTGCGAAAAACGCAGCGAAAATCGCGAGTGGCACAAGAAATGTCTGAGAATCAGGAGCTGTTTTTTCTTGAGACGTTTTTGACTCTGCGTGTGAACATACCCTTAATAATCATGGCTGCCATCTAAGCGTAGTATGAGGAAGAGAAACAGATACGTATAGGCAGAAAGAATTTTCCAACCGTGCTTGTAGGTGTCACTTGGAAAACGATATTTTACAAATAGATTTCTCATCCTCTGTATAAAACTGGTATTTCGGTGACAATGTGCCATTAAAGCAGAATTGAAAATTGCCATCCATGGCTGGGCACTGCAGTGTAAATAATATATAATATTGATCATCATATTTGCCCAATTAAAAGGAAATTTACCAATCCTGTCAGTGAGATGGAAAAAGGTCTATTGTCTGTGTAGTTAATGCGGAGACGCAGAGAAACAGGCAATTATTTTTCACAGCAGGTTCTATCTCAAGACCTTAGTGGTGGTCATAGAGATAACCCAAAGTGATTTCAGACAGCTGTCATGTACCTTAACATCCATTAAATGTCTACATGTCAGATGCGATAGAACGCATTCTAAGTCAAAGTGTCTTTTAGACGAGACCTTTACATATACATGTGAAAAGGCCGCTGTCATTTCAAGTTACAGTATGGTACCTGACTCTCTTAATTGCTATCAGCACACATTACTGCTCCAGGGACCACAATGACTGAGTCCCCCAGTCCCCTGACGCTTGGAGACATATGGACATACTGTAAAGAGAATACGTAACTCTAATGTTCCAGGCACAAAAACAACTATATCTTCTGATCACATTTGTGTACAAAATGTCATAACATAATATCTCATATATGTATAAAACGTGACACTTTGTGAATCCGACAGATACAATGCCATGTTTTTAGTAATTTTCACATGCTTCTTGGAGATTTATGCGGACTCCACTGTGTATGATTTCACTTCTACTAGTGGTCTACATGAGATATGTAATACCTGCTGAAGTACATGTGTGCATGCTGACCTTGATTTATGGGCAAACTATATTGATCTATGGCAGAATTTTTATGTTGTTTTACTTGACTGCTATTTTTATATTCTGTAGTATTTTTTGCTAGTTACCTGTCAACAGTTGTGTCTGTACAAATAGACTATTTTTCCATCTGCCTTGACTAGGTCCACTCCATGACATTTTGAGTGTAGCTCTACCATTTTTGGGTCTTACATTTTTTTATTATATATATATTTAAATGTAAAACTGTGAAAAAACATTGAGGGCCTATACTAAGGATAGGCCCTGAATGTGTGATTGGGGGTGGTTCGATCTTTGAGACCTCAACTGATCAGGAACCCAGTGAGTGCCTTAAATGTTTGTCTAGGTAAAGCGTCAGACAGTACATGTGACTGTGCCTGGTACTGCAGTTCTGCTAGTGGAGAAGATTGTATCATAGAAATCAATGGTGTAAGGAAGATACTTGTATGTGAGGTTTGGAAATAAAGTAAACAAAAGGTATGATCCATCATTTCATGAAGCAATGTCAGTACTTTATTGTATAAACATTAAAAATCCACCCAGCACATATAGACAAAGGACCAGTACGCTTACGCATTTCAAACGCCAAATGCGTTCTTAGTCAAAGCATGACTAAGAATGCAGTTGGTGTTTGAAACGCGTAAGTGTACTGGTCCTTTGTCTTTGTGTGCTGAGATTGCTTCATGAATTGCAGGATCATACCTTTTGTTTGCTGCTGTGGAAGATGCCTGGGCCAGGAAGAGGTCCATGCACTGGATCACTGAAGACGCTGGACACCAGTGAGTTGGAAAAATCTTTTCATATTACTATATCGGAAAAAACAGGTAGCCTGACAGGAGAAACTACACTTCAAGCCCTAAATGTTTGTGTTTCTGTATTGTTCATTTTTGCATATTGATGAAGCATCAAATGATGTTTGTGAGAATAATGGAAATCAGAACAATAAAGAAGCAGTTATCTGCAGTTAGGCTTCGTTCACATCTACATTGGGGTCCCGTTCTGACGTTCCGTCGGAACAGGACCCTGAACAAACACAAACTGAAACTAACGGAAACCAGAGATCCAGTGCCCATGGTTTACGTTTGTTTCTGTTGTGAACTTGACGGAAGCAATAGCGTAGTCGACTATTCTATTGCTTCCGGCAAAACGACGGGTCCGATGCACAACAGACTAAAACGGAAACCATGGGCACCGGATCCGTCATCATTGAAATCAATGGTGATCGAAACGGAAACCTCTGGTTCGTCTGTTTGTGTCTGTTCAGTGTCCCGTTCCGATGGAACGTCAGAACGGGACCCCAACGCAGATGTGATCAAAGCCTTATCTGCGGCATTTCTTCACATACGGTGGCATTATTTACTAAGACAAGTTTTTGTGATTGCAATATTATTGCTTCAGAGAGGTCTGATTCTCTCATCAGCATTGAATCTAGTTTTAATAGACTTAAAGGGGTTGTCAATGCTGCGGGTTATTTTTTATACTGATGACCGAGACAGCTGATTGGTGTAGGGTCTGGGAGTGTCGAACCCTCACCGATCATATACTGATGATCCATCCTGTGGATGGATCATCAGTATAAAAAACAACCCCCAGCCTGGACAACCCCTTTAAGATTGGGGTTCACTCGTCTCTACGCTATACTAGATTATAGCGATGGTTCCTCTGTTTTTAATTTGGTATACATTGGACCAGATTTCTAATTGTCTTTGTACTTTGGTTCCGGGGTTTTGTGCTCCTATTTTCTTGTCGCATATAGTGTTATTCGAGTAGTGAAATGCACCAGATTTACCACTGGTGTACGCCAGTTTTGTGGCACAAAATACTGGTCTGAAGTATACCACCTAATAGGTGGTTTAAAGAAGGGAAAGGAGTCTAATATGTGCCAAACCTATCAAACAACATGCATGCAATTGAAAAATTTGGCGCATCTTCAGCCTTAAACCTTTACACTATCTATCTTTAAGTCATTCTTAATATATATGCCCCAATGTGCTAACAGTCCATTATACATTATCAATGAATCCCAAGTGCACTCTGACGTTTCCAGAAGACCTCCAGTGGAAACACAACATTCCATGTCTGCATTCCTCCCAGGCTGTATACCACACGCTACACTTCTTTTATGTATCCTGTACTTACCCTTTGAACTGCTGCCTTGTCTGTGCTTTAAAAAATCCTCCATCTTCATTCTTAGATTTTCCCAGCTTTCTCTTACTCTCAGCTTTGCTATCAATCCCATGATGCTTCAGCTTCAGCACAGCATCACATGACCAGCTAAAGACCATGCCATTTCTTCATGATGGGGGACACTGTGATTATCATTTTCTCTATATTCTCCTAAATAAGCTGAAAACCATAAGTATACGGACAGGGCGGCTGCACTATATTCTTCTACATTATACCTGTGTGACAGGAACCTGTCTAAGTATCAATGGTAGCTGATAATAGAGGTTTCTGTCCCCCCCTGTGCAAAATGAGTGTGGTACAGGAACTGCTGAAGCCTGTGATGGGTGACACATAGATCTCCATAGACACAAGTAGAGAAAACGCGTCACCGAGCCTGATTCACACTGCTGCTAAGCAACCATCCCAGTCTGATATATAGAGATAGAAGCAGCAAGAAAAGTAACAGGTGAGAGAATGACACATGGAATATCATAATGGTACACATAGGAAAGTTTAGTTTTTGCCGGAGTGTCCCTTTAAAGATGTATGGTCCTTATGCCCAAGTTAATGAAAGTTTACTGGCAGCAACAAAGTACTTCTTGTTTATATGATCGATTACTTATTTGATACTACACAAGATTAGAATTTTCTTCTCCTTTATGCAACATTCTTTTAACATTATCTGTGCTAGAAATTGACAATATCATAAAGAAACACAGACATTAAAATAATAAGGACCCACCAACTTCAGTTTGCGGTTTAATCCCCACTAAAGAAATATGTGAAGTATATAATCAGTAACTGAAGCAAGATGTATTATTCGTCTCATTCTGGTGTGTACTGCAGTTATTACTCATTTAACATTTCACAATTTTCCTATTTGGTTTTAACATAATATATGCAAAACAGATGGGCCATATTGGAGCACTTCCCTCGATTGTAAGCCAAGCGCTTTCACTGTAAATGTAATGATTGAAAGCACCAATGAACACGTTTTACATCACCTCTCTACCAGCACTTTATCTCTCCCTCACAGCTGACATTCCCCTCCTCCTTTGGCATCTGTCACAGTATCATGCTGTGCTTTGCTTCACAGATCTAGCTATTCCTCATCTTTAATGCTTTGCTCCTGCCTATTAGGGTAACAGAGATGCTTTCAGCAGCAAAAGCTACTGCCACTTATTATGGGTTGAAGCGATGGAGAGATAACTCATTTAGATGGCATAAAATAAGGACTTGTGAGTGTAGCATTTAGAGTGTCTGTTGAATCAAGCACCCTCTTAAGGACCAGCTGAGAACCAACACTTCCCATTTTAAGGACTGTGGGTGGTCTAGTGAGCCAAGCACTACAACCCTATAGAACCTAGCAGAGCGTCTTTGTCAGTCAAGCATGTTGTATCTCCAATAATGTCATAAAAAAAGATACAAATCTTTTTAGAACAGTTGGAATTTTTCAGTATAGGACGACATGAGCACATTTCTCTTTATTCAGCCGAGCACCAGACTAGCTAGACTTTCCAAAATGTTCCATAAAATGTAATTAAAATATTTAACATTTTGAGGTTTGACCAAAATGTAATGATATTGGAAAATGTACCTGATTTTACAATACTATCCCTAAAATGACACCCATGCCCAAACTAGACCCAAGGAAATGAAGAGTATTATGATGACATGATATTATTTTCAATATTCACAGCCACTGTTTAGCTTGAACATTTGGAGCTCGAATGAGGAGTCTATAGATCCAAATAAAGATTTATGACAATGCATGGCTCAAGAGACCCACCATCTCCAGAGAAATCACAACTGACCAGTATCATAATGAATGGCGTGTGGACACTTGAATTAAACATATCAGCTACTGATAAAAAAAAAAATGTGGATGAAACTAAATATCGAATTCTTGGTATGTTAATTATTATTTATTAAAATTATTTTATTTTCAGGAAATTCTGAAGTCACATATTTGGCAGGAATATTTTTCAATGTTAAATGCTTGGTCTGAGAAGAGGCTAAAGAAAGTGATATGATGTACATCTATAAATATATAATGACCACAGTGTTCTCAACCCTAAAACATCATGTACAAAATGGAAAAAGAAAGCTTGCAAGATTTAAGTAGATTATGATATACTAGAATGCCAAAGTGCCACCCACCATAACAGGTTTATGCCCATACTGTAATTAAACCATCTCAAGAACCACATGGACGGAAGCCTGTACATCAAAACTCTAGGGTATACATTAAGACACAGGAACATGACAACTATTATAACAGAAACTGCTGAAGTGAGACCCGGGTAAAGATCTTATGGCCAACATTTATATATATATATATATATATATATATATATATATATATATATATAAAATAAGGGCACTTTGTGGTACTGTGCAAAGTTTTGTCTAGGCAATGATTATTACAATAATTGCTGGGATTTTCCTAGTAAATAAATAATTAGTATTTATTGGACAGATCAAACCCACATTTGGACAGCTTTGAACTACAACTAGGAATGACTATAGCTGAGGGAAAAACAGTGTACAAAATCATGAGGGGACACCTTTTTAGTGGTCAATAGCAAATATTGAACAGCCCATCATACTAAGGCTTCATTCACATATGCTCCAGGGCCCCGTTCCGACGTCTGTTTGACACAAACGGAAACCGAATCTGCCCTATTGATTCCGGCAAAATGACGGAACCCTTGCACAACTGAGACAAACGGAAACCATTAGCACCAGATCCGTCACCATTGAAATCAATGGTGATGAAAACGGAAATCTATGGTTTCCGCTTGTGTCAGTCAGGGCTCCATTCCGACAGAAAGCTCCGACGTTCCGTCGGAACGGAGCACTGGTGCAGATGTGAACGAAGCCTTACAATGACCTACTTCTTTAACACAAGAAAATATTATTGGTACCATAGGAGATTGTAACTTCGTAGCAAACATTTTTTTTATACTTTTCTTCCTAAGAAATCACTCTAGCATAATAGCGCATGTCTATTACACCTAGCCACAACCAACACGTAATAAACTATTCAATTTTGCACAGAGCATATCCCCTCCCAATCCAGTCACTGTCCATTGCAAAAATATACCTAAAATATGACAAATTGCCTGCTATTTATCGAAGTAGAAATAACACCACTGTAAGAAGTGTACTTTATAGGGGGAGTGTTAGCCCTTTATGACATGGTACATACAGAATACTGCCACATTACTCATGAAAGTAAGTGAAATATCATATCGCCTTATTGCAGGTAAATATATATATCTATATCGATATATATACATGTATATATCTATCTATATCTAGATTAAGTCTTCTAGTATTTAGGGTCTATAGCATTTTTAACTCACATTGTGGGTGACTGTGGTGCAGTGCATTGACTTCAGCCATAGAAATGTGTTTTGCAAAATCTACAGTACCTCTAATATTTGGACACCAAATTAAACCAGTCTTGGGTAGCACTGAAGAGTGGAAATGAAGGATGAGTCTTACGTACATTGAGAGATTTGGTGAAAGACATCCGGTTAGGCCCTGTTCAGATCAAGTTTTTTTGGCCTACGTGTAACGTATATGCCGTAAAAAAGCTACCAACTTATACGTAAAATGTAGGCTGTGACATATACATTAAATGGATGTCACAATAGTCTATAGGTGATGGATGCCACTGTTATTCATCACAGGCATCCGTTACCCATAGGTTATTAAGGTATGAGTTTAACATATATGTCATGCAACGCTGTTGAAAGCTCTTGACATATACGTCAAGAGCTTCTTTTTTTTTTATATTGGAGCCTATGGGTGATGCATGTCACTATATGGCATACATCACAAATGGAGGCCGGTGATGTATGCCATACAGTGGCATAAATCACCCATAGGCTCCCATGTATAAAAAAAAGTATACTGCAGGTATACATTCTTTACGGTATCCAATGGTATGGAATAGAGTAGTCTACTACACTATTCCATACCTAATAAAGACTTGTGATCCCCTTTAGTGTGTACGTCGGGAGCTTTTCTGGCAAATATGCTACACATAAGCCACAATAGTGATTTGACAGGGCCTAAGTGACCAAGGTAGAAAAAAAAGACAGCTGTTCTCCTGTAGTATGGGGAAACAATACAATTCATGCCTTAACTGTGATGTCTCTTTATTTGGACCAGCAAGTAGCAGAGATTATTTTTAGAGTCATAATGTTAGACCTAGCAGAACAAAGATATGAAGGTGCCAGCCCAGGGGTATTTCATAAAATTCCTTGGCGGTGATTCCATGATTAAACTATAAATCAAAGCAGAATTCTAGAATTCTTTTATGAGCACATTAAGTTACATTATCTAATATGCTGCAGGAGAGTCAAGACATAACATCATTTGATTAGAACAATCACTATAGAATTACTTTTTTTTCATACACGTATTATTTTCCTGACACATCAAATAAAACAAATTCGAATTACGTTCAGAGACATAGGTTCATGAGTAAATTGTGGGGACTGGAGCCTGTAGTTTGTGACTGTAGCAGAGAAATTAGGCGTTCAATATTTTATTCATATTGGTAATTTCTCGTTCCATTTTTAATTTATGGTTATCCTCTGGGGATATTCATGTAGAGAATTTAAAATGCCCATTGCTATTTAAACATATTGTACCCATGTCGGGGGAAGCTGTCAGAGATGAAAGCACATCAAACACTATTTTACATTCAAAGGAAACATCCAAACAGTTTATCATCATATTATAAGAATTTATTACTTTGATTTCTTTAGTTAGCTTCTAAATCTAATTCATATCTCATTCAAGTGAAATCGTAATGACGCATGATGCCATTTTATGGCATGTTTTTTCCGATTTTTGGACCGAATTAGTATGTGGACCTCGAGTTTATGCTTATATTTGATTATAAACTGTGTACATTTTATGAGATCTACAGTATAGGCAGATGCTAGGAAGATAAAAATATAAAACTGCATCCATAAAACATTTGCATTTTTCCTACAAGAAAATATTTTACGTTTTACTTAAAATTTGTGATGGCATATTGCTGGGTCTGATTTAAAAATGAAACAAAAAAACAGTATATTTAAAAGGGAGAAGAAAATCAGATATGAAGCTATAACCCTGACATACTGCAAATACATAGGCAAAATGCAAGGAACTATACAACGGTGACCAGAATTTCAAGATGTTGCCCATAAGATGGTTCAGAAGCTTGGTCGTGAAACCATTCATAAGCAGCACTCAATGGCGCTCTTCTGTTTGTATCCCTCAACTCCACACCTCGTCGGCGCCTTTGAGCGCTGCTTAAGAATGGTTTCACGCTTCCTGTTACTATCGGAGCATGTGCTCACCTTATGGATTTTGGCTTTCTGTGATCCCAGTCAGCTTTTCTTGTCTCTGGACTTGTGGTTCCACTGAACCCTGGCCCTCATTGACTCACCATTAAGGTAAAATAGTATCTTTTGTTGTGCAGCAAAACATTTTGCACCCAATATCATGTGGAAGTGTTTTTTTAGGCACTCTAACTATTTGTTGACCCCAAACTCTGCATTGTCAGATGTGGGCATATGTACCCTCCTGTTTTCTTTTTTAAAACAACATTGACCCTTGCTGCCTTCTGAATTTGTCTGAACGTGGCAACTAACTTTTTCCAAAAACTTTTCTAAAAAAAAACTTTTTTATATTTTTTTATATATATTCTGTGAATACCCTGATGTCTCCCAAGGGGTAATAAACACGTTGGGATGTAGGAGTATGTATAGGGTCTGTGTAGTGTAGGGATAGGGCCTTATGGGCCAATCTCCCTTGTAGGGTCAGTAACAGGACTGAATATCTGTCCTGTTGTTCTCCTAAAAGTAGGGTGAGATAGGGAGAGTTGTTACTGTTTCTTCAATTACAGACCTGCTGTGAAAAAGCCTCTGAATCTTCTGTCATCCACCACGGTGAATAATACATGCTGAATCCACACATAAGTCTGGTACGGTCCACCCATTTATTACTATTGATGTCGTTTGAGTACTTATTTTTGCAAACATTGAGGTTGTTTGAATTGGTGGTCACTGAATAGACACGCACCCCTCTGCTTTTGCATCACTTTTGCGACACACATACAGTGGGTAGGACTTGTCATCTGTGGGTTGTGGTGGACGATAGACAACCCTGATTTTCGTTTCAGTGTCAAACACCTTAAAAAATATCTAGATACACAACATCCACAGTCTTACCCAGGGCAGTCTAGAACTCACCTCCTCATAGAAGCTGATCATATTAGATTGACAGGACCAATCCCTCGTAAACCCTTGCTGATAATGTGTTAGAAGGTTATTTGTATTGAGATACTCCAGGATAGTATCTCTAAGAAAAACTTTAAAATGTTATCCACAACAGAGGTTAAACTTGCAGGTCTATAGTTTACAGGCTCACTCTGTGACCCCATTGTGAATATTGGCACAAAATTTTCTATGCGCCAGTCCAGTGGAACTGACTCTGTCATTAAAAAAAATCCTTAACTATTAGAAAATGTTTAAAATATTTCTATGCATATAATGCAGCAGGACCTCAATACTGCAGCAGTCACTAATAATGTTGGAGGGCAGGAAATAATAAATGCCCGTTCACACAAAAGGAACATGTACCTTCTGTGATAAAACAATAAATAAATTACAAGCTCCATTTAAAAATCAGGGCCTAAATGCTGATGGTATTCCAATATCTAAATACAGTATATGAGCACTATACATAGATATTACTTTACCAGATGTATTTTATGCATTAGAATAGAAGAGTAAGACCTGGTTGTGTAAAACCTCAGATGTTCGGAAAACAACTCTCATTGATCTGAGCAGGCAATGGCATTTGATTTATCACCACAGTGAGAGTTATTAAAAGCTTGCTATTCCTATGTCTTTTGGACACTCAAACCCTACACAGCTTTCAGACATATTTTAATGAACTTCTTTATCTCGAAAAGTGAAAGTACAAAATCAATTTCAAATAAATTCCGTAGAGCAAGAGTTTTCTGAAGCACTGAGGGGTAATCGTTCATTTCCTTGTTGCGGCTTTTCTTTTTTCCATAAGTCTTTTTGCTGTTTGTACATCCTCGGATATGAGAGGCAACCCAGGAGACAGAAAAACATTTCTGTGTGGTATCTCCACGCCAAGAATTCAAATGCCACGTCAGTTTATATTTGAGTACTTGATCGCCAGGGGCACGAAAAAAAAGACACTTTCAATCACTTAACTTTGTATTTCTATTTTTAAATCCATATAGTATTTTGATCCTCTATGAGGTGATGCTATGAATTTCATCTCAACTATTCATTTGTGACATTTAGTGAGAATGTTAGTAAAAAGTGGGAATTTATACTTGTCTAGTGCCAAGCGTTCATAGCGGAGGTCTGTAACAGCTGCGCTAGTGCATTCTATAACCTTTACGTAGAACACATTGTTATACTGCGTACAGCAAGACAGGGCTGACAACATCCCAGCTAATATTCCTACAAAACATTCTATAGCATTCTTAATATAGACACTTTTTTTTTATAGGACAATTATTCAGAGGATCTAATTTGTAGAAATGAGAATAATAAACTTTTAGAAAGGAAAATCTTGCAAACTACCAAAACTCTAAGGCCTAGTGAAGTCTAGTGCAGACAGAAGCAGTAGTAGCGCTCACAGCAACCCATTAAAATACCGAAGAGCATACCTGATAGTGAATATATCAGTGACAATAGTCCTGTTGATTTCATTTTCATTTTCTATACATTGAGTATCTGTTTTCATCCATGGAACTTTGTTTAACCCCTTCACGGCTGCCATATGGCTATATACGTTCTAACTGCCGATGCCCCGTGCAGTTAGCACGTGTATAAACGTTGACAACCTGGAACGGGTTTAATAAGTGCAGTGCTGCTTCAGTGTGAGCAGCACTGCACTCTCATGTCGGCCGGGGCTTTGAGAGCTCCGGAATAAACCCCCCACTGTAGATACTGCCACCCACAATCCCCTGTAGGCAGCGCAAAACCCTCTGTAGAAAGCGCCACCTAAACTCCCTCCAGTATCGGAATCCCCGGCCAGCGCTCTGGCCGAGGATTCCCCTCCTGGAGGGAGCCCCCGCTGTCAGATCGCACTGGCTGGGGATTCCGCCTCTAGAGAGAGCCCCTGATGTCACTGTCCATTTGGACAGTGACGTTAGTGGCTCTCTCTAGGAGCAGAATCCCTGGCCGATACTCTGGCCGGGGATTCCGCTACTGGAGAAGCCCCTGGTATCACTATCCATATATGGACAATGACGTCAGGGGCTACTCCTGGAGCGGAATCCTCGCTCTGGCAGGGGATTCCGCTTTTAGAGTTAACCCTTGATGTCACTGTCCATATATGGACAGAGACATCAGGGGCTTCCTGGGGACGCGGAATCTTCGGCCAGAGGAATTCCGCTCCTACAGGGAGCTACTGTTGTGCTATTTACAGGAAGGGGGTGCCATTTATGGGGGAGGTTGCACTATCTACAGCGGGGATATTGCTAAATACAGGGGGGATGTTGCTATCTACAGTGGGTAGCGCTACATACAGGGGGTGTGGTGCTATCTACAGGGGGTGCTATATACAGGGGGTGTGGCACTATCTACATAGGTACTGTGGCATTATATTGGCACTATCTACAGGAGACACTGGCGCCATCTACATCGGCACTGTGTGTGGCACTATGTGGGCATTCTCTACAGGAAGAACTGTGGCACTATGTGGGCACTGTGGCACTATTTACAGTGGGCACTATGTCGGCACTGGTACTATGAGGGCGATGTGGCACTATCTACAGTGGTATTGCGTCACTATCTACATGGGCACTGTGGTGTTTTCAGGGGGTTGGGACAAAAACCCCTAACGAATAAAATGCATTCATTTTTTTTAACATCCATGAAAAACGGATGGCAAATGCCGGTTAAAAACGGTCAGACGACTGGGAATGGATTCAAATTTTGAGACACATTGATGCAAAACAGCCATGAAAAACTGACAGTCGATTCATCTTGACTGCCATTTTTTTCACGGTCGTGTGTATATAGCCCTCTTCACTCTCCCCTCACAGCGAACCAGGGTGACGGAGAGAGAAGAGGACTAATTGTTGCAGCGCTCTACATTGTATGTATATATATACACACATATACTATTTTTACTTTGTTTTTTACAAGACTTATGAGGCTTTCATTTTCTAGATTTTTCTAATTCACATAAAGCTAGATAAATATATATAAAAATTACAAAAAAGTTTTTTTTTTTAATTTTGAGTGATTTGTCTGCTCATAATAAAAATAAAAAACACTAACACTAAATTAATTAAACTAATCTAGAAAATGAAAGCCTCATAAGTCTTGTAAGAAAACAAAGTAAAAATAGTTGTGATATTCAAAGAGGTTCCAAAGATATTATCGTTTAAAGAAGTACATATCAGAAATGTTAAATTTAACCTGGACACAGGGGCATCAATGACCCTTGGTCATGAAAGGTTTAGAGTTGATATTATGTATTTTTGTACCACAATGCCTGAACTGTGATATAGTATTTACTATGTACCTTTGTACCATGTTGGTGAAATTGTTATATATGCTTTGAATGCAGAATTTATTTCTATTTTTTTCTTTTTAACTAAAAAAATGTAAATTTAAAAAAAATAAAAAATAAGGAAGAGCACGAGAGGCCTTTTGCTTGTGAACATCATTGTCCTTCCTAAATATTCATAAACCATCACAGTAATAACACAGGTAATATCACAGTTTAACTCCTCAGGTGGTAACTATTATGACACTAGAGGAATCTGACAGCAATGTAGCCATATACTAAGGAATTAAAGGATACAGTATCATCATAACCAAAAAGCTTTCTCCAACAATCAGCATACTAGTCCTTCTCAATGAATTAGAATATCATCAAAAAGTTAATTTATTTCATTCAATTATTCAATTAATTAAAAAAGTGAAACTCATATATTCTATAGATTCATTACACACAGAGTGATCTATTTCCAGCATTTTTCTTCTTTTAATGTTGATGATTATGGCTTAACAGTTAATGAAAACCCAAAATTTATGGTTTCAGAAAATTACAATCTTATATAAGCCCAATTTCAAAAATGATTTTTAAAACCGAAATATTGGTTTACTGAAAAATATGTACAGTATATGCACTCAATAGTTGGTCGGGGCTCCTTTTGCATGAATTACGCATCAATGTGGCGTGGAACGGAAGCGATCAGCCTGTGGCACTGCTGAGGTGTTATGGAAGCCCAGGTTGCTTTGATAGCGGCCTTCAGCTCGTCTGCATTGTTGGGTCTGGTGACTCATCTTTCTCTTGACGAAACCCCATAGATTCTCTATGGGGTTTAGGTCAGGCGAGTTTGCTGGCCAATCAAGCGCAGTGATACTGTTGTTATTAAACCAGGTATTGGTACTTTTGGCAGTGTGGGCAGGGGCCGAGTCCTGCTGGAAAATGAAATCAGCATCTCCATAAAGCTTGTCAGCAGAGGGAAGCATTAAGTGCTCTAAAATTTCCTGGTAGACGGCCGTGCTGACTCTGGACTTGATATAACACAGTGGACCAACACCAGCAGATGACATGGCTCCCCAAACCATCACTGACTAAACTTCACACTGGACCGCAAGCAACTTGGATTGAGTGCCTCTCCACTCTTCCTTCAGACTCTGGGACCTTGATTTCCAAATGAAATGCAAAATGTACTTTTATCTGAAAACGGGACTGTGGACCACTGAGCAACAGACCAGTTATTTTCCTCCTTAGCCCATGTAAGACGCTTCTGACGTTGTCTCAAGGAATGCGACAGTTGTAGCCTATGTCCTGGATACGTCTGTGTGTGGTTGAAGCACTGACTCCAGTTGCAGTCCACTCCTTGTGAATTTCCCCCAGATTCTTGAATGGCCTTTTCTTGACAATCCTTTCAAGGCTGCGGTTATCCCTGTTGCTTGTGCACCTTTTTCTACCACACTTTTTCCTTCCTCTCAACTCTCCATTAATATGCTTGGATACAGTGATACAGCACTCTGTGAACAGCCAGCTTCTTTAGCAATGTCCTTTTGTGGCTTACCCTCCTTGTGGAGGGTGTTAATGATTGTCTTCTGAACAACTGTCAAGTCAGCAGTCTTCCCCATGATTGTGTAGCCTACTGAACCAGACTGTTGGACCATTTAAAGGCTTAGGAAACCTTTGCAGGTGTTTTGTGTTGATTAGCTATTAGAGTATGACACCACGGGTCTACAATCTTCAACTTTTACCCAATATTCTAATTTTCTGAGAGACTAAATTTTGGGTTTTCATTAACTGTTAGCCATAATCATCAACATTAAAATAAAAAAAATGCTGGAAATAGATCACTCTGTGTGTAATGAATCTATAGAATATATGTGTTTCACTTTTTGAATTGAATTACTGAAATAAATTAACTTTTTGATGATATTATAATTCATTGAGAAGGACTAGTATATGGCAAGTACATGGCAAGATACAATTTGGAGGCTTAATTTAGACTTTAAAAGAACAAACATTTTTTTTAACTTCTTCAATTTACAACTAATAAAATATAGACATTCCAGGAATGATTGGCGTGCTTTAACTTTTTGGTGTACTTGGGAGTACAGTAGCCTTCCTGTTAAGCTCTATTGTTAAAGGAAAACTCTGGTAAAATAAAAAGGTTTGTCATATCGCTAGAAAGCATCAGTAAAAGTGATGTAATGTTGAGCAGCAATGATGACTCTGCTCAACCTGCATGGATTTGTGTAGATTGTATTCCCCTTTATAGGACAAAAGTGCTGGTAAGGTGAGCAACAACAGCACATGAGCTCTTGCACTGTCCCTATCCAGAGTCGTAGCTAGGCTTGCTTCACCCGGGAGAAAGATTCAGTTTGCCATTCTAACATTGTATCTAGATACCCTAGCTAGGGCAGAGTGGCAGCTAGCACCCAGGAATCATGCCCCGCCAGCACACGCCCCCATCTACACCCCTGTCCTAATAATTGTAGCATGAAGTATACACTACACAAATGTTTTTTGTTTTTTTTTGAGGGGTGAATTAATTTAGTGCACATTTTTTTTTACTGTCATCCTTTCCCTCAGTCCATATGCTCAATGGGGCTCATTATCTAATCTCGCTCCCATATATACACTAAGGCTAATTTCATAGAAAGCCAATTAACATACAGTATCAGTATGTGTTTGATTCTTAAACCTTTCTAAAACCAACCATGTGTTTACACGCAGAGACATTTCCCTTACGGTATATCATGTCTTGTTTCAGCTTCAGTGAACAGTATATTTTTAATATCTGTCCTCCTCTCATCTATTAGACATTTGATAATATCTTGGGAATGTATTTAAAGTTATTGTTTTGTATTATTAATGTATTTTCGCTTTGTTGATTTAGTTAAAAGCAGAAAGATGGATAACATATTGAATCTGCCAGCTACATCTCCAACATCCTGCAGTGAAGGTTGATGGGAACTACTGTTCACTTCAGCTATCCTTTTTTAACTTTGCATAGAGAAGGCAATTTTAAAAACAGTATTAAATAATGTTAGAGCGCATAAAATAATTGAATTTTGTCACAAGATGGCGGGGGGTATTTTTATTTTAATTCAAATAAAATGAAATAGTTTCTTCAACATGTTGTTGCCATGCCTTATTACAAGACATGACAATACTCCAAAACATGCCCAGTATGCTTTTTCCGATGCAGCAAAATCTAGAAAACCAGTTTTTAACACAGCATGTGCTGTAAGCTAATTACACTTAGGGGCGGAGACGCTAACTAGAAGAGCCACGCAGATCGGTCACCAAACCCACCCTTCCGGGCTTGATTAACATCCCCTGCTCGATTGACCTTGCAGTGCAGCAAGGTATACTCCCCGGATATGTGCAGTGAAGTGATAAAGCAACACAAATTCAGACTCCAGCCCCCCAAATGAATTCAGAACTCAGCCGTGATCGCTTAATAAATTCAGACCTTAGACCAGACCCATAAACAAATTAAGACACACAAACCTTTAAATTAGTTTATACCGGGCCCCTTAATTAATTAAATAAATTTAGACTCCAGACTGGACTGCAAAACTAATTTAGACACCAGATCAGGCCCCCAAATGTATCCAAACCCAAGACAAGACCCCTAAATTATTCAGACAACAAACCTCTAAATTACTTCAGATCCCAGACCGGACCTCTAAATAAATTCAGACCCTAGATCAGGCCCAAATTACTTAAGACTCCAGACCTCTTAATTACATTAAATTTATTCAGAACCTAAATCAGACCCTTTAAATAATTAAACCCCAGATAAATTCAGACCTCTCAATATAATAATAATCTTTATTTATATAGCGCCAACATATTACGCAGCACTTTACATAAGTAACTCTCCCAGCACCCAGCTCCTCTTCAGCTCCGGGCACCACCGTACACACTTCGGTCAACACAGCTAGCAGCGTCAGGTCCCAGTGAAGTGAGCCAGGAGCAGGGAGTGGTGAGAATTACAATGTGAGTATGCAATAGATAACGGACTATTTAAAAAAATAAAAAAAATAGTGTGTGCTTCCCTACTGTTTATCGCCTTCTGATTTAGTGTACCTTTTAAGTGTTTCCTATATTCATAGCTTTTATTGATAGCAGGGATCTTTGTACAATTAATCTCTATGTACTTAGACCTTAATACAAGTTGTTTACCTGAAAGGTATGGGAGCATTACCTTAGTGCCAATAAACAAGAATAATTACTGAGCCTGGAGAGGTGGTAGGAATGACTTGTGATGAATAACTTATGATTTGAGATCAAACTAGGCTAAATTTGTAATATCCTAGAAAAACAAAAAAAGATACAGTTTATGGACAAAAAAATGGTGACACACCTATTAATCATTGAATTCAGGTGTTTGATTCAGTCCCATTGCCACAGGTGTGCAACATCCAGCACCACTGAGGAGTGTAGTGTGTGCTTGTGTGTGGATGGGTGTGGTGCTTGTGGAGCAGCTCCTGGGACTCCAGCTTCCAGGCCCAGACCAGGGACTCTCCTGATACTAGCAGCCCAGGTTTGTAACATTGTACCTGGGCTTGGAGAGGGCCCTGAAGGGGGTTCCATCCTAGGAAGGAGCCTCGGTCCTTCACCCTCAGGAGCAGGCTGGTGGAGGGTGGAGGGACCAGCCAGTAGGCTGGCAAGAGACAATCAGCTTCAGGGGAGAAGAAATCATCTCGGGGCAGCAGAAATGTTGTCCCAGTTCCCTAAAGGCTGAGGCTCCAAGAGGGGCAGCGAGGAAAGGATCGGAGATGGCGTCAGTTTCCCCTAGAGAGGGCCCAGCACCATCGGGGCCAGAATAACAGAGCTGCCCCTGGGGTGGAGATTGTTGAGCCCGGGAGAGGATGTCACGTGTTTAGCTCCCGCCTGGCGGCCTACATCCAGGAGTACCGTGACCTGGGTAAGTCCCTGCAGCGCCTCCAGGGGGAGTTGGCAGTGGCCCGAAGCAGGGCGGCCAGGTACTCCGGGGCGAAGAGGGCCCATTACTCGCTGCAAGCGTGCACTTTGGTGCGGGACATAGAGGAGATGAAGGAAAGATGACAGGAGATTGTCGCTGGGGGAGGTGTCTTCTCTGAGAAGCTCCAGAATGATGATCACATTGGAGAGATGTCGTCCCCCAGCATGAAGACATGTGTGGCAGAGGAGGAGAGACAAAAAGAAAAATAATTTCCACCGGGTCCCCTCTGAGGGAGGATAGCGATTCGGAGGTCCCAAGGGAGACTGGCAGCGAGCAGGAGGATGGAGGAGTGAGGAGGATGGCGGAGCCCAGCAATGTGCGGCTGCCTTCATCATCTGAGAGCAGCTTTGAGTCCGAGGACGAGCGTTCCCCGGGTATACTTACGCAGATCCAGGAGCTGGAATCCCCACTATCCATGGAGGGATTCTGCTTCGGCTCAGAGCTGCCAGCTGAGGATGAGAAGAAGAAAAATAAGAAAAAGAAGAAGGAGAAGAGGCCACATTCTCCCCTGCACTCCGGGCCAGAGGATGTCTCGGTTCGGGGTGCAGGTCCCGCAAGCCCCCTAGTTCCAGCCTCTGCAGTGGGGCTGGAACGGGTAAGCGGGGAGAAAATCGTGGGGCCGGGCAAAATTGCGCCGGACGCCGTTCCCTGTAAAGGGGGCGGTACTGGTGCCATCGTGTCAGGGGGAGTGGTCCTGAGGCTGATGGAAGCCGAGCCCCTGAAGCCGGCCAGTAGCGTGAGTCAAGGGCCGGTGAACAGGGCGGACCAGAAGTCAGCGGCGCGTCCCCGTGATGTAGCTGACTGGATGTCAGCCGGCTCTGTAACATCTGAGTCGGCTGACAGAGTAGGCGGAAAGTCAGCTACCGCCCAGGACAGAGGCGATGCTGACAACGAGGAGCCAGTGGGAAGCCACTCCCTGAAAAAGAGGAGTGGTTTTGACGCCGCAGCCCAGCCTGGGAGCGGCGTCCGATATGAGGAATTTAAAAACCCGATACTAGCACTGCCGCAAGGCAGTGTCAGCATAAATGTCTCCCCTCCCCTGGTTGCCATTGACACTAAGAAGCGGAGGGTAGCGTGGAAATACCGCTTATAACATCTGGCGGTCTCTCCACAAAAGCACCCAATGATGCGGAGGTGGGAAGTGGAGGAGTGGTGGGAAAGGTGATGGAAAAAAAGAAAAATATTGATCCTGACCTGGCCAAAGAAATTATGTATGAGAGTATGTTTAGAAATGTGATAGGTATTAATGTGATTAATAAAAATGTGGTGAATGGGTCAAATATTTTAGATAGTGTGCCAACCAAAAGGTGCGGAGGGGCCGAGTGCTCCCTCCACTACTACTCCCAGCAGATCTTATGCTGGGGTAGTGAGGGGGGGACCACCGGCTCACCCTTCTTTCTCCTCTGGCCCCAGGGACGGTAACTTGCAACAGCGTCTCCTGGAGGCCTTAAGGGAGGGGAAGCAGACCCTAACAGTAGGGGGTGTACAGTGAGACCTATCCTTTTGGATAGAGAGGTACGGTCTGGATGCCTTCCGAGAGAGAAGGGGAGATCAGTGGTCGCTCCCAACAACCGGAGAAATGTAGTCCATCTTCGGTGGCATGGCAATGATGCGTGCCCTCCTAGAAAGAGGGTGGTGGAGCTGCTGCTGGAGATGGGCTTCAAGGCGAGTGACATCTTTGCCTTGATACATCCTTATGGTACGGCTGAGTTCGACATCAGCTTTGTTCACCCGGGGGGCCTTGAGGTATTCTGGGGGAATTATGAGCTGGTGAAGAGCGAGCCCGGCTGGCGGGATTTTGCTGTACAAGCAATATCCTGCCAGAGTGGTCTCAAGAAAGTGACCGTTCTCACCCGTAACGAGTCACTTTCTTGTGTTGATATAATGACCTGGTTGAGCAGATATGGCGAGGTGGCGGGAATGCCAAGGAAGAACTTGGACGAGTTTGGCATCTGGTCAGGGGCCTGGACATTTATGGTCAAACGTAAACGTCCGGGGCAAACTGCGTCCCACATTCCATCCTCCACTTTTCTCGGGAGGGATCGAATCCTGGTATTCTACAAGGGGTAACCGAAGCTGTGTCACCGGTGTGGCGACCCTTCGCACCTGAGCGCAGGCTGCACTGTGCAGAAGTGCGCTCATTGTGGAGGGGTAGGCCATCTGGCCGCAACGTGTGGCCAGATTAGGTGCCACCTGTGTGGTGACTTAGGTCACCCATTCAGTCAGTGTCCACGCTCCGTGGTCAACACTGTCTTTAAACCTGTGGAAGAGGAAAGTGGGGTGACTTCTGCAGGTGAGGAGGCATGTGGCGATGGTGGAGCCCAAGGGCAAGTGAAGAACGCTAAGAGAGCCCCCCTTCCTATCAACGAAGGCAGGAGAAAAGGCAAAAGGAAAGGGTGCAGAGAGAAGCCCAGGCAACTGGGGTGATCTCTGGCCCTGACCTGGACCCTGGCCCAGAAACAGATGCCCTTGAGGAGGCCGATTTGAATGAGGAGATCAGGAGGATCCAGAGAGAGCGAGTGGCTGAAGACACTCAGTCCTCCCATTATGAAAGTGTTGGTGAGGAGGAGAGGGTTCAGCCTAAAGAAAAAGGGACACAGGGAAAGAACTTCTGGCTCTGCCCTGACCAAGGAAGGCAGGACCTGCACCCCCCTGGGTCTCTCCCCCAACCGCTACCAAGCCCTCATGGATATTCCAGCTCCTCAAGGCGAGGAGGAGGGTGAGCTAGGGGTCTCCAGGGACGCTGAACCTCCTCCCTTGCGAGGTGCACTGGCTTCGGGGGCGGATGTTGCCCTGGAGTCGGAAGATAAAGAAGGGAAGGGATAAAATTTGGAAGAAATTGACTCTTCTGTTTAAAAAAAAAGAGCAAAGGGGAGGAATTTCGAGGGGCCTTGCTCAGATAAGGAAGCACAGAGTGGAAAGAGGAAAGCCGTCTAACTCAATCATCTTAGATGGCGATTAATGTTGCCAGCATTAAGTCTGATATGGCTAGATTTGCAGCCTTTGATTTTCTTGGCCGAGTTGAAGCCGACATTTTGTTTTTGCAGGAGACCAGGCTGTCACTTTTGGCAGATGTCGTAAAAGCTAGGAGGGAGTGGCGACGCGGGCCCTCCTACTGGTCTCTTGCGGCTGAGCCGTATAGCGGTGTGGCGGTCCTTTTCACCGCACCGGTAACATGCCGACGGATGATTGAGTTAGAAATGGGGAGGTGCTTGATCTTAGATGTTCTCATGAGGGGGCAAGAACTACGACTAATTAATATCTATAGTCCCCAGACTGAGCGGGACAGAAAAAGCCTCTTCATGAGAATTAAACCTTTCCTTTTTACGAGCCGACAAGTCACCTTTGGAGGAGATTTTAATACTGTCATTAGACTCCAAGACAGAGGAGGTTCCAGAGATAGATTGGCTTATGATAGTGTGACATTAAATAGCATAGTTAGCGATGCTCGCCTTGTGGATATCCACATCAGGCATACCCCGGGTCAATACAGAGGTAATTGTAGGTCTAGGATAGACAGTTTTTTTTAAGGAGGAAGCCATCTCTCACCAGTGTCCGTTGCTGAGGTGGAGTTCTCCGACCACTGTATGATTATTTTCTCTTTGAATATTGCAGAGTCCCTCCAGATGGGAAGAGGTATATGGAGAATGAATTAAACTCTCTTGGAAGAAACGGGGATAAGACAGGCCTTTGAGGATTTTCTTCAGAGCCAGGTACCTTTGTTGGATCTTAGTGGTAGTAAGTCAGAGTGGTGGGAGATGTTAAAAAAACGGGTAGCAGAGTTTTGCCGCCAGCTTTTGTGCCTCAGGTCCCTGAATAGGTACCACCTATATCAGGAACTGAGGAGGAAACGAGCATCTAATCTCTGGGGTGAAAGCTTTGCTTAAGAGGTGTCAGTATGATAGGCACGCATCTTTGGTTCTTGAGAGGGATTTCGGGAGGTATCGCTCGCCCGACCCCTACAGGAACTGTAAAATGTCAGTGAGTCATAAGATCATTACAGGACTGGCTGATAGTACAGGCTCCCTGAAGAGATCCAAGTTAGGGATCCTGGAGGTTGTCAGATCGTTATACTCGCACCACTTGAGAAAGCAGGATCTAAGCAGAGATGAGATGTCGGCTTTCCTGGCCGAAACCATTCCTGAACCAGGGGTAGACCCCACTCTCGGTGTTTTGATAGAATCAATCAAGGAAGAGGAAGTGGGACTGGCAATTGTTCCCCTCTTGACCGCGGTTTATAATGAGTGCCTTTCCTCAGGTACTTTGCCAAAGTCAATGAGGAGGTCAGCCTTGATCATTTTATCGAAGGGTAAAGATTCAACCCGTATTGAGAATTGGCGTCCCATAGCACTTCTCAATATGGACAGAAAGGTTCTCGCAAAGGTGCTGTTTAATCGTCTGGTGAAGTTTGCACCCCGGCTCCTTTCGCCGGTCCAGCACTGCTTTGTTCCAGGCTGCAGCACGTTTAGTGCTGTTCTCAGTGTCAGAGAGGCAGTGGAACAGGGAAATGCTGGCCGATGGAAGGGGTACATCCTGTCCTTGGACCAGGCCAAGGCTTTTGACCGGGTGGACCACGAGTACCTCTGGTCGGTCCTTCTGAGGTACGGCGTACCGGGGGGGGTTTGTCAAATGACTTCAGACCTTATACACTGAGGCTGAGACTTTTGTGCTGGTGAACGGTTGGGTTGGAACTCCCTTTGAGGTTGGGTCTGGTGTCCGCCAGGGTTGTCCCTTGAGCCCTTTGCTATATGTGTTTGCAATTGATCCTTTTCTTAAAAGGATTGATCGTGAGCCATTGGCGGGGGGTCGGGGCCGGCCTGGAGAGGTCGGAAGCCACTCAGAGGGTGGTTGCGTATGCAGACGACGTCTCTATTTTTGTCTCCTCGAGACGGGAGGCGGAGTGGGAGATGTCGGAAGTGGAACGTTACTCGTTGGCATCTGGGTCCAAGATCAAACTGGATAAGTGCGAGAGTCTCTGGCTGGGAGGAGGAGATCCTGGTTTTGATCTCCCGGACACCCTTCCAGAGCCTCAGGGGTCTGCTAAGATCTTAGGAGTCGAATTTGGCCTGGGTGATTATTTCAAGAAAAACTGGGAGTGTAGGCTGAATCTAGTTGCCCAGAAGGTCGGCCAATGGAAGGGTTGGTCCTTAACCCTGAGGGAAAGAGTTCACCTGACCAATGCCTACCTGTTGCCCATGTTGCGCTACTTAGGCAGTGTGTGCATTTTGCAAGAACCTCTCTGGACTCGGGTCTATTGCCTGTTCTTCCAGCTGTTATGGGGGAACAGGCTTAACCTAATCAAGAGGGAGGTTACTTACCTATCAAGGAGACTAGGCGGGTTAGATATGGTTAACCCGGTGGTGTTTCTAGTAAACACCTTTGTTAAGATCAACCTGGCAAACCTCTGGCAAGAGAGGGCTGCTTGGTGGATATACTCCTGCAGGGGGTGGTTTCTGCCTTTCTTCCAGGAAAAGGAGAGAGGAGGGCAAGTGAAAGACCTGCGTACGCCTCACAGACATCTTCCGGCTTATGCCACCCTGGTGCTGAAGATTGTTCGCCGGTGGGGTCTGGGAGTGTGGGAGATCAGGACCATGTCGAGAAAATTTCTTGACAGCAGGGTTCTGATGACCCACTTTCAGAAGCCCCTGGCGCTCAAAGACTGCCCAAGTAGTGACCTTGGTGTGGGATTAAAACTTTTAAATTCAGCGAGGATTCCCCAGAAGTTTTGGGATCTAGCTTGGCGTTGCTGCCATGGGAGACTGTATGTAAGAGGCAAGTTGAAGTACAGAAACTCTGATGATAGTGGTTGTCCCCGGGAGGAGTGTGGCGGCATGCTGGAAAGCATGGAGCATTTCCTGCTTCATTGCCCCTTCAATACAGAGGTATAAAAAAGGGTGGGAGCCTCCATTGATTGGCCAGGCCTAACCAGCCTCTCCTATGCTGGGTGGGCCTATGGAGTGTTCGGAGACCTTGGTGGTAGGGACCATTGCACCTTGTTTCTAGTCAGTATAGTGGTTAGGCACTTAACATGGAATACACGAAGCCTAGTTTCTACTCAGAAGAAAATCCTCCTAGTCGATGAGGTTGTTAGCAATATCACGGGTGACCTGGTAAAGGTGCCTTTGGAGGTTGACAGATTGGGGCATCCAAAGCCTCTCGCCTTTGGAGGGGCTTTTCCTTTTGGGTACCTTAATGTGTCGGCCTCCATGAGGAGGAGGGGAGGGTTTTCGCCGGTGCTCAACTGGAGGTGGGGGTCTGCGTTCCACTGAGGCACCAAAAGAATATTAGCAAATAGGGCTAGGAATAAGGAAAGGTGAGGGTCAGCATAGGGTCCGTTTTTAGTAGGGTCAGGGGAAGGGCTAGTAATAGGGTAAGGAGATAAGGCAAGCAATAGGGATGGGTGAGGCGGTGGACGTGGAGTTTGACCTCTGGGAGGTGCTGGGGGGCCTTTCCTTTCTCTCTCCCTGGTGATGGGCTGGGTAAGCACAAGAAGTGTTTTGTTTTGTTTTTGGTAAAGGCAGAACAAGGGTTTACAAGCGACCGAACTTGGTGCTTTCGGGAATGTTTTGGTTTTGTATTTGTATGGTATTGTAAGATAAGTTGTGATAGTTATGTATATATTGTATATAATTCTGTATATTGTTAGAATAGGGTCAGTTTTTAGGGGGGTAATAGTTAGGTTGGGAGGAGGGCCGGGGTTGTGGTGGGGGTGTGCCTAGCCCAGCTCTGGACTATGCGGACATGGGAGGACATGGTGCGGCGGGCGGGCCTGGGGGTAGGAGCCAGCATCTGGACTACGCGGACATGAGAGGACATGAGGCGAGATGCCGTCTGGGGGTGGTGAAGGTTAGGATATGTAAGGATAGGGAAAGATAGGATATGTGTGTGTGGCATTTATTATGGTGAAGGGAGAAAAAAAAAGGGGCGTTTTTGTTGTTTGGGGTGTTATTTGCTTATTTTTCTTGTTTCTGTGCTCTTTGGTTGGCATGGGTGAGAGTAGGTTCTTTTTTGCTATTGTTTTGTTCTGTAGTTTTTTTTAGAGAATCTAGTTGTTGTTTTGGATAAGGTGTGAATGTGGCTGTATGAGTGGAGTATGTGGGGCCAGGTCAGGTGTTATATATACAGCAATGTATTTTTAGTTAAGATTTTTGTTTTTAGTTTTTGTTATGTATTTTGTGGATTTGTTTTAGATTTTTCAATAAAATAAAAGAGTTCCAGCACCTAGCAATGCAGTCTGTCTTTACAAACATTTGTGATAGAATGAGTCGTTCTAAAGAGCTCATTAAAATCCAGCGTGGTACTGTAATAGGATGCCACTGTGGAAACAAGCCAGTTCTTGAAATTTCTTCCCTCCAAAATATTCCACGTTTAATTGTGAGTGGTATTATTGCAAAATGGAAGCGTTTAGGATCCACAGCAACTCAGCCACGAAGTAACAGACCACGTAAATTTACAGAGCGGAGTCGCCAAGTGCTTAGGTGCTTAATACATAAAAGTCACCAACGCTCTGCTAACCCAATAACTGCAGAGTTACGAACCCCCTCTGGCATTAACATCGGCACAAAAAGTGTTTGCCGGGAGCATCATGGCATGGGTTTCCATGGCCGAGCAGCTGCATGCAAGCCTTACATCACCAAGTACAGTGCCAAGCGTCGGATCGAGTTGTGTAAAGAACGCCAGCACTGGACTCTGGAGCAGTAGAAATCACCCTTTTCTATCTGGCAGTCTGATGAATGAGTTCGAGTGAAGGGAAATCTTAATGCTTCAGCATACCAAGATATTTTGGACAATTGTATGATTCTAACTTTGTGAAAAGAGTTTGGGGAAGGCCATTTTCCATTCCTGCATGAATGTCCCAGTACACAAAGCAAGGTCCATAAAGACATGGTTGGGTGAGTTTTGTGTCTGACCTCACAAATGCTCTTTCGGATGAAGGGTATGTGCACACACACTAATTACGTCCGTAATTGACGGACGTATTTCGGCCGCAAGTCCCGGACCGAACACAGTGCAAGGAGCCGGGCTCCTAGCATCATACTTATATACGATGCTAGGAGTCCCTGCCTCTCTGCAGGACAACTGTCCCGTAGTGTAATCATGTTTTCAGTACGGGACAGTAGTTCCACGGAGAGGCAGGGACTCCTAGCATCGTACATAAGTATGATGCTAGGAGCCCGGCTCCCTGCACTGTGTTCGTTCCGGTACTTGCAGCCGAAATACGTCCGTCAATTACGGACGTAATTAGTGTGTGTGCACATACCCGAATGGGCAAAAACTCCCACATATACGCTCCAAAATCTTGTAGAAAGCCTTCCCAGTACAGTGAAAGTTATTTTAGCTGCAAAGGAGGGGGGGCCGGGGGGGGGGGGGACGGACCAACTCCATATTAATGCCTATGGATTTATAATCAGATGCCATAAAAGCTCCTGTAGGTGTAATGGGTAGGTGTCCCAATACTTTTGCCCATATAGTGTCGTTTGGCCTCTTGTCAGCCATTTTACTATGCACTTTGGCCAGTATAAGAAATTATAACATGTTTTCATTTATATTTATCACATTAATATGTATGCAAATAACTGACACAGAAAACACAAATATTTTCTGTAGACAACTTACTGAAAGTGATCTATGCATCCACCATCCTTAAATTTACAGCTTTCTGCCAATGATTTGGAGATTCTTGAGCTTTAAATAAGCAAATAAAATATGTGGAATGAGACAGGAGATCATGAGAATATTATTCAGAATCTTTGAGTGCGTTGACATATTACACTATTATTTTTTCTTTTCTTTTACGAAGCTTGGATGTGCTGACGATAATGCAGTGAAGCCTCAAATAGGTATTTGTAGCTTAGTGCCTGGGAAACAAAGATTTATGAAATAGAATCTGCCATTGGCTTTTTCTATTATTCTGTGAAAGTCATTATGTCTCATTGTATTGCTGGCGATCTTTTCATATTTTCTGCCATACTTCCGTCAAAAGACAACACAATGTATTCACAAACCAATAGATTTTGCCCAGTTTATTAAATCCATGTGTTTGTGTGTGAAAGAATTGCTTGCTTAAACTTTGTGAAATAGAGTTTTTCATTGTGTTATATTCGGCAGATTCCCATATATTAGAAGTCAAGTGGCCAACTTTTTCTGAAGTCTGGTAAGGACACAGAAAAAAAGAAAAAGCAAAAAGAACAAAAGATATGCAGTATTCTAGTCTGGGTACGTAAAAATGTATGTAAACAGAAAACATATAATATTCAATCAATACTAATTGGCCTGGTAATTTCTATAAAATAAGCTGCTTCTAACGTTTTGTCTTCTTATTAAATCCTGTTATGTCCCCTTTGTTTTTAGTTTTGGCAAAAATTGTATGGGTTGTTGCCAATTGTTGCAAAAGGAATAATTTAGGATGGATATTTCCAAAATGTCACAAATGTTGTCCCAGACTTCATTTTACCATTAAAAGTCAATTGAACAATGATATGTTTTGCATCCATCTAAAAACTAGACTAAAACGGGTGATACTGGTGACAGCTTTTTTTTTCCGCTTTAGTTGTTTTTTTATTTGTTTTGTTTTTTAAACAATGGAACAAATAAAATTTTTATTATGGAACAAATAAAAAATGTATTCCGATACACAGCCTAGTAATTATTCCAATGAAAAAACTATTTAATTGCTTTTTCTTAGTACAAAAATATTCACATAGGAGTAAAATAGAATTTTTAGTCAGCAGGGTGAGACTCTTGAAGAAAAAGCATGCGTTACACAAATCTGTTAGCTGTGCCAATTACAACACTTTTATATACTTTTATATAACGTGTGGTCTGGATGATGTCACCAGAATCAAACAACCAATTTCCTATAACCGTTTTCAAAAAGGAAATTCAAAAGTTTCCCTTTTCAAGTTCGCTGGATATCTGTTTATTGTCAATAAAATTCAATTGTTTGTCCAGGTGTCAAATAGCAATATTTTTCATAGATTTTTCAGGCTGTACACGAATATATTAGGCTATTAGGCCTCATGTTCCAGACTGTTATAGCTCTATATCACCTCCGAGTTGTACAGTAACAATGTGCCCATAGATTTCATACGGAAGTTATTTTCTGTATGAATCTGACAGAAAACAATCTTGACATGTTCCACAGAACGCTATATTACACATCTATTCTTCTCTAAAAGCATTGCTCTGTAGTACAAAGCCATAGGGACTCCATGTGCCTCCATACAGCCTCTGTGTTCATGAGGCCTTACTGGCGACAGTCAGAAGAAATGTTATCTCTACTTGCACATTCCTCTTCCTCGCATGTCATGAGTAAGTATGCTTTAAGAATGAGGGCTTGTTATATGAACAATACTACGGACCCTGTATAATTAATTGGCTTCATTTATATGTGAGCGGGTGTTATCTAACTTGGTTCAACTTTTAGAAGTTTCCTTTGTTTTTACTTATGGAGCAATTATAAATCATGCTTGCTTTATCACTCCGTTGATGCATGACTGAAAGTGAACTAATTAAAAATAAGGCCGCGCACAATCCCATCCTTTATAATTATGGACAGTAGAGTCAAAGTCTAATAAAGGTCAATAGACCTTCATGAAGGTCCTTCAAAATAAGTCTACATGTGTATCATAGAGAGCTAAGCTATGTTATATATTAGTAAATGATCGGTCCTTTTTGTCTTTGTTGGGGATTTGCCACAGTTGTCTCATTGACTTCAATTGAGAAAACTTTTGCGAGGAAAGTAAAAACTTATAAAAACCAAGATCTGCTGAAGAGAAATTCCAAAGTCTCACTACCCCTACAGTAAAAAATACCCATCTGTAAATAAAGTGAAATCTTCTTTCATTTAGATGCAGAGGATGCCCTCTTGTCATGGTTACTTGCCTAGGTGTAAAAAGATCATTAGAAAGATCTCTGTACTGTCCATTTATATATTTGCACATTGTTATTAGATGTCTTTTTTCTAAACTGAATAGTCCCAAGTTTGATCATGTTTCTTGGTACTGCAATCCACCCATTCCCTCAATTACCTTGGTCGCCCTCCTTAGCCCTTACTGTAGTTCAGCTATGTCCTTCTTATACACAGGTGCCCAAAATTGTACACAATTTTCTATGTGTGGTCTGACTACAGATTTGCATAGAGGCAAAACGTTATTCCTGTCATAAGCATCTATGCCTCTTTTCATGTATCCCATGATTGTATTTGCCTTGGCAGCAGCTGCCTGGCACTGGTTGCTAAAGTTAAGTTTACTGTCTTTTTCAGTGGTAGGTTTCCCTAGTGTTTTACTATTTAATGCATAATTGTAGAATTTGTTTCCCATTCATCCACATTACATTTATCCACATTCAACTTTATTTGCCATTTCTAAGCCCAGTGATTTGTGTATTTTGGTGTTTTTAGGGTGGTGCTGCACTTATTGCTGGAATGAGCAGGTGACATTTAATGTAGAAAATACTTTAACCCTAATTTGTCATCGTATTTTTTTGTGTAAACACAGTAGACAAGAAGGGGTTCTTCTATATGTATGGAGAAATCTCTCTGCATACATGGATCCCAATAGGGCCTGTAATGCAGCGCGTGGAGCCCTTGCGGCTCCATAGTTAGGAGCAGCATGGTCACCGTGCACTGCCATACAGGCTCCGTGCCCATGTGCATGAGCCCTTAAGCTTAGGTCACATGTCTGAAAGAGAAGCGGAGAAAGAACAGTGGGAGAGATTTATAAATACTGTAACTGGTAGGGGCTAAATATAGTGCATCACCAGGTGTGTTTTTTTACCACCACTTTTCTAAGTAAAACAGTAGAGAAAAATATAGAAAAATGAGCCACACTTGTCGTGCTCATTCGTATGTGTCAAAAAAAGTGGCGCAGGAGATTTATGAATATAATTTTTGGCCTGAACACCACACATGCCAGAAAACTAATGTAAATACATTGATAAATCTGTTCCTCTGTCTATTTCCAAGAGCAACCAGCAAGAGTTTGACAGCAGCTGTGTGTATGACTAAAATACAATTAGATGAAATAACTTAAAATTAGTATCAAAACAGTAAAAAAATATTGTAGAGTTTCCCAACTCAACAAGATTTAAATTGTTTTGTAAAAAAACGAAATATGCTTTTAGGTGTCTCCTGTTAATTTCTCCAAGAAAAGAAATCTGAAAAAAAGATACAAACAAACAAAAATGTTACGTAATGCTCAATCCCACTTTTGGAAATGGAGGAACGTTAAGTGTAGACAGACTTTCATGAAAAAGTTATGTTTTGTAATAGAGTCCCATAGTTTCCCACAGTCATCAGAAGGGATGGGCAGGATTACCAAATGCTACATGTAGAAGATGGTGATGTAAAGATTTGTGAAAGCATATTTATACTCAGGGATAGATTGCCTCCTCGAATGACAGAAAGCAGCTTTGCTGCAGATGTCTCCAGCTTTCAGGACTGCTAGTGATTTGCTGCATATATCAAGCCGTAAAACAGATGACGTTATGTATATCACATATCAATTTAGTCATATTGAAATGCCTTATTTATTTCCAAAGGATAATTAAGTTAGACTATAAGTGACTTAATATCTGCAGAAAGTTTTGTATTCTGGTTTCCAGGACACATGAATTTACAAAAGAAGACATTATCAAATTATGTATACATTATATTTGTGGGACAGACAGCTTTTGGCAATGCAGAACTTCATTTCCAGTTGCAGTGCTGTTTTTACATTGTTTCCTGCTCAAAAATGGAGACTGTGGGTGGTTTAGCCTAGGATGTACAAGCTCCTGGTGGCAAATACTAGGATCAAAAAAGAATGTACGGTCAACATAAAATGTAGTACTTAATGTTGCTGTATACGGCGCTGATCAGTGCTCCTGCTAAACATATTTTTTATCCATACTGTATATATTTCAGATATATAGCTTGCAACTAGAAAGCCTTCAGCTATCGGAATTGTGATGCTAAATGTTGATCACAAATATCAATACAAGAGAAAATCTTGTTTTGTGTAAATCTGACGCCACTTCTTGATTCAACATGATTCTAATGTCAAACAGTAATAGGATTTAGAGCTCCTTTTGACTTTCCGATCTGCCAACAAGAAGACCTTCACAGGTAGAGTTGTGATTGCAGACCAATAAATAGTGTAGACCACCATTGAAGTCTAAGCACATAGACATTCTGATTTTGCCACATACAGAATCGGCGGGTTCAGCTGGCATTGGTCTAAGACTGCGCAGTGCTGCAATCATGTTATACAGAGATATTTCAAATACTTTTTGTAATGCATTTAGATTCTTTATCGTGCGAAATATGGATGTAGTCATCTTTATCTTGACTCTGATAACTTGATGCAGCTTGATATCACAAAACAAAAGCCATTGAAAAGTCATTGAAAAAGTCAAGATAAAGGATCTTGCCACTGTGTATTTAATGCGTTAAAAGCCAAGATAAAGACAACTACATCTGCAAATGTGGGATGTAAAGTAGTCACCTATTAAGCTTGGCATTGGGGCCTAGGCTTCATATGGGACCTCATTTATCAAAATTGTCTACAAGGAAAACTGGCCTTGTTAACTATAGCAGCCAATCACAATGCAGATTTAATTCTTCTAGGGAAATTGAACTCGTTGCCAACATATGATGTGTATGCTCGTCATGAGCAGCAGAACGTTGCCGAATCATGACAATCATACTTCTCATGATGATCGCATAAGCACAGGAAGTGAGCCCATGCGATGAGAAGCGAGGAAATGGCTGTAATACACAGCCATGCTTTAACGGTGGAGAAACCTCTAATCTAGGCCATTTACCCCTTGAATGCCGTGATCAAAGCTGATCTCAACATTCGAGGGTAAAGAGTGAGGGGGGAACTCCTTTGATAGAGGAACATAACTTTTATGGGCAGACAGCCCAGGGTCCACAAAGGGCCCCAGGGCTTTCTGACTATATTTCCTGTTGTTACTTACTAAGGTATGCCCTGACAACTGCCTGTGTACTATCAGTACACAGACTGATGTAGTGGCATATAGATATTGATGATCGTTGTATGCTGTAAAAAAAAATTTAAAATAAAGACTGCAGCGGTACTGCTTTTTTTTAACATATTTGCCAAAGTATGTAAACTAAAAAATAGTGTAAATGTATCAAAAAATGACGACTACATGACAACTTGTCCCGCAAAAAACAAAGTATCATACAGCTACATCGAACAAAGAGGAAAAATCAAGAAATTGTTCTGGTCCTGAAGGCCAAAATTGACGCGGTCCTTAAGGGGTTAAGAAATTATTGCTGAGCTTTGATTGGTTTGTTATGAGCAAAAAGGGCAATTTTTCTGTAAGGTAGTTTTGATGAATGGAGCCCATGGTGACTACATTCTACGAGCCAGTGAGTCATAAAGACATCCACATAAGGGAAAAGTAGAGAATATGGCTATCCTCTGGGAACACCGGGTCAGTGTCTGCAGTTTGCTTTGGTAGCGATCTATATATAAAGCCAAATACGGAGATACATACACCAAGTACAGCATCCAATCATACTATATTCACGCAATATATGCATGTTTACTAGAAGACCAAATCTGTTCCATACTCCTATATTTCTCTAATTCCCAGTTCAGACAAAAGACTAAGCTTTCATCTTGCGCAATAAAAATACAGAAATCCCATGCTTATGTGTCTAAAAGCGCAACATCTTCAGAGTTCAAATGTGTTTTACTGTGAAAAACACAAAGAAATAGTCTGCTCACTGGTCTATGACATATACAAGCCTGGCTGAGCGCAACAAATCAAACTGTGACAAGTGCTGATGTCAAATACAGAGAGAAAAATCAAAGTACTCCCGCAATTTATCTGCTAGCGCATTTATACTATAAAATGGGTCTCTTACCTCTCTCTCCTTCAGTTTCATGGCAAGAACTAGCTGATGTCTGTGGTTAGTAAGTGCCTCCCGGAAGTTTCCTTTGGAAAAGAATGCAGATCCCAAATTCCCATAGGCTCGGCATTCTCCCGTCTGGTCACCTACATGATATTAATACAATAAGGTTACACACAATATATCTCCACGTTATAGCAAACTAATGTGTGTGATGTATCAGGCACCTTATCACAACTGTTGAAGGGTAATTCATCCAAGTGAAAAAAAATGTTTTATTTTTTATTATACAGTATTATAAATAGCCTATATAGCTACAGCTGCCGATCCCAGTACATAGCAACGAAGAAGACATAGACATAACGGGGAAAAATAGCCAAGTAACAGGTGGAGGAAGTATTTCCATCTTGATATTGTAGCAAACAAAATAAAATAAAAATAATGAAATAATAATGTAACTAATTTGAATGAAATTTCTAAATGATACCGTTTGCATTATTTTGACTGTCTCTGCACATCTGCAGCCTCTTCAAATATTATATTATAGAACTGCATAAATACTATAGCCCTGGTGTAATGATATCAATGGAAACACTCTCGTCACCAGCTGAAATATTTCCATTATAATCTGCGTGAACTCTCATATTCGCAATGCATTCCTTCCTTACAGTACTGTCAACAAACACCAAATATCCATGTCTGGGATCCATTGTATTGCTTTTATTTTGGTTCTGGGTCTACAAAGCAAATGGGATTTGACATTTCCTTGAAGACTACAGGTTATTTTCAGAATATCAGAGCGATTCTATTAATACCTTTGTATTGGGCGGTTCACACGTTGCAGGAGTATGCTGGAGGTTTTACCGTGAATTGCTGTGGTTTTGTGATGCAGGTATTGACTACATGGTACACTATTGCAACGTGAAAATCCAACCTTATCGAATAAAAATAAAATTTGTAGCAAACCTTCAGATCTGGCAGAAAAAAACCTAACAATGCTGACATGGCTGACTTTCTCAGTATGGAGAGCCAGGGCTAGCAGCTTTCATGACTTGGAATCTCTCTCGCTGGTTTTAGCATGAGCAGTTTTATAGACTCCAGACGTGTCTCTGTGACAGACGTCAGCACTAACCCATTAAAATGCCATTTAATGGCTACAAACAGCCAAATTGCACTGACTTGGGTCACTGAAGGTTGACATCTCCGCCATGCAAGTTTGTAATACATGGCTTGTAAAACCTATTTACATAACCACACAGCAGAAAGGTGGGATGAATGAGGTTACTAAATGCCGGTAAAAGAAAAATGAAAAATCGGTGAATTGACAAGCATCGTCTGTGATTTAATGATGTTGGTATTTGCAGGACAAGAAAAAGATTTTCTATTTCTATTTTAACATACAAATGACTAATGGTCCTTTCTACACCAAACTGTTATAAAGAATATTATACTTTTTTGTTTTACTTGATCACGGTGGAAATGACGAGACAGTAATGTTATTATTATCATGGTCATCATCATTTTGAATTGAATTATCATCAATAAAACTATTTGGACCATTAGCCACTAGGTCAAGCTTCAGGCGTAATCTCTTTCCTCTTCATTCCCAAATCTCATCTACCTTCCCTATGAAGTTCAGTTTTTTCCTAGCTGCTATTTCAGCCAATATGACATTCCGAGCCCCTTTGACATTCCGAGCCCCACCTACATATAGTATGTGTATAGTAATAAAACCAATACACAATTGTATAAATGTTTCTGCCATTCTATGGAATATAAGTTTATACCATTGAATGTACAATAAACCAGAGTAACGCAATCTAGAGGTACAGTAGAAAAGCTCTCTCTGTAATATTCTAACTGATATAAAGTTGGTGGTATTGGACAGAACGGCGTCTTGAGTATTAAGATAAAAGTATTTAATTAATTTTTATACCAGAGAATTAACTCCTTAAAGACAAAGCCAATTTTGGCCCTAAAGGGGTTTTCTCAAGATCAACATTTATTACCTATGCACAGGATAGATAATAAATGTCCAATCGCTGAGGGCCCAAGTGGTGGGACACCCACCAATCACTAGAACAGAGGTCGCAAGCCCCCTGTTCCGCCTCACTACGTGACCGCAGTGAGTAGCAGTTTGAATGGGGCGGTAATTGAGCATGTTCCCTGTGTTCCATTCAATGTCTGTGGGGCTGATGAAAACAACCGATCTCTGTACTCCGGTATCTCGTTCAGTCCTCTAGACTTTGAATGGAACAGCAGAACTCCTGCTCAACCACTGTTCCATTAAAACTAACTGCGCTTGTGCTGTGAATAGGAACAGGGCTACTTGGGACCCCTGTTCTAGTCATCAGTAGGGGGCCCAGTGACAGGGCCCACAGCGCTCATTATGTATATATTATAAATTTCAATCTTGGGATAACCCCTATAAAGAGCATAAGATTTGTATTATTGCTTTTGTTTCTTAGCATTCCAAGTCACTTATAAGGCTTCATTTACATCTGTGTGAGGGCTCCGTTCCGACGTTCCGTCTGAGCTTTCCGTCGGAACGGACCCCTGACTGACACAAAATTAAAACAAAGGTTTCCGTTTCCATCACCTTTGGTTTCCGTTTGTGTCAGTCAGGGGTCCGTTCCGACGGAAAGATCCAACGTTACATCGGAACGGAGTCCTGACGCAGATCTGAACGAAGCCTAAGTTGTCCATTTTTACATGGGCCATGGATAAGCTGTAATATTTAGGTGTTAATTTGGGTTACGTATAAGTTAGTTCTGTTTGTCTTAATTTATTTTAGGGGGGTGTAATAAAAAATCAATGCCTGCCATTGTCCTGGTAATGTGCTAGATTTACTGCATGTGTTGTTATTGTTATGGGTAAAAACAATATATGATATTTCATGACGTTTGACATTTATTTAAAGAGACTCAGTCACCAGTTTAATACTTCTCGATCTCCTACCTAATCTAATAAACGCTTTGATGCTAATAACTACTTTGTTCTGTTTTTTTTTAAACGTTTATTATTGACAAAGTTCTGATAATTTTTAGATTTATGCTAATTTTTTCCAAATGCCCAACGTGGCAGTTGTTTTTTTTTTTGTTTAACCAAGTGGGCGTTGTAAAGAAAAGTGTATGACGCTGACTAATCAGCGGTTGTTTTGTTACGCCATATTCTGAGAGTCATAGCTTTTTTACTTTTCCCTCAATGGAGCTGTGTGAGGGCTTGTTTATTGTGGAGTGAGCTTTCATTTTTATTTGGTACAATTGACCTTTTGATCACTTTTTATTCCATTTGTTTTGGGAAGCTTGCATTGTGCATTTTTTTTTTTCATACGACGTTCACCTGGGGAGTAAAATAATGTGATACTCTAATAGTTCAGACTTTTGCGGACGTGCCAATAACATTTATTTATTTATTTTTTTAATGCTTACATCATTTTTATGATTTTTTTTCGTTACTTTGATTTGATTTTTTAACATTTTATTAAACTTTTTATTACCGTAACTTTATTTGTAGCCCTCCGAGGGGATTTTACCATGCAATCTATGGATAGCTTATGCAATACACTCTAATGTTTTGCAGTGTATTGCCTTTATCTCTGCTTTACTTTGGCAAGGCTAAATAATAGGGCACTAATAGCAGACTTCAATAGGCTTCTGGCTGCCATGGCAACCTAACCAATCGGCATCCTCCCTCTGTCTAAAAACTCAGATGCAGAAGTCGGTATTGACCGCGCCATCTGAGGGGTTAAATGCCCAGAGTTATCTATGATCCTGGCTGTTGCAAGTGGATGTTAGCTGTTTGAAACAGACGGCATCCACCGCGCATGGTGCGGGCTCAGCTTCTGAACCCACGCCATATTGTGATGGTGACATCCGACATAACAGTGCATCGGAGGTCCACAAGGGATTAAAGGGGTTTTCTGATCTTATGTAAATAAAGCTTAAACATTGTATAATGATGTGTTTTGCAAGTTTCTAATATACCTCAGTATTTTCAAGAAGTCTCTTTGCTATCAGTGAATAGGAACAATCTTGTTTACATCCAGAAGCTGAAAATGTATGCTGACCTAATATTTAACACAGCTGACAGTTTACTACAATGGTTTCCAGTCTAGGCAATCATCTGTGAGCTAAACACAAACAGAACAAATCTCTCTCTTATGTCCTCAATTAAATCTGATAAAGTGTATCTCTAATTTGTAATATAATAGAGAAATATAATTAGCCATTCTGTACATAATTACATTCGTTGAAATAATACCACTAGTAGGAGATTAGGTAGCTATGGTCCGCCACTGGGTAAACAAGTCCCAAAAGTTCCCCCAGGGTATTGTTAAATAAGACTTCTGGCAACTTCTTTTCTCTATTTATAGATCACTCCAGCTAATAAGCATATTTGAGAATTTCACATAATGCAATTCCTTAAAGGCTATGTACACCTTTGAAATTGTGCGGTTTCTTTTTTGTTTTTTTTATAAAAATGTCTATCAGCGTGATTGGTGCAACTTTCAAAATACTTTTTGTTAAAAGTTATTTTTACTTTTTGAGATACAGCTGCTTTGTATTCTGTACACAGAGCAGCTGTATATCGTGCTGAAACCTGTATCCGTCAGATCCGCGGGACTGACGGGTTCAGCGTCAGCGGGTCCTCTCAGGAGTGATCGATAGCAGGTTGGTCCTGTGTGTTAGAGACTAAGTTCATAAGACTTCGTTCACATCTGCGTCAGGGCTCCGGCGGTTCCAACATTCCGTCGGGGAAAGCTCAGACGGAACGTCAGAATAGAGCCCTAACGGATATGTAATAATAATATAATAATAATCTTTATTTATATAGCGCCAACATATTACGCAGCACTTTACAATGTAGAGGGAACATGAAAACAATATCAGACATTACATAGTGACAAAGTTCATTTACAATTCAAACCTGGGGAGTGAGGACCCTGCTCGCAAGAGCTTACAATCTATGAGGACATAAGGGAGACACAAAGTGTAATAGTGTTTGTTCTGTACAATGGTCCGGCCATTTTTATACACATGCGGTGGTAACATAAAGCTGCATGAGCCGGTCACCAGCCAGTATCCGTGTATGACGGACATGAAGAGAAGGAGTGTGAGGGAATCTTATTCTGATGACTAATCTAAATGGAGGGCCATGAAAAGGAGTCAGATTAGGGAATTTTATAGGCCTGTCTAAATAGATGTGTTTTCAGGGCACGTTTAAAACTGTGGATATTGGGAATTAATCTGATTGTCTGGGGTAGCACATTCCAGAGGACGGGTGCAGCACGAGAGAAATCCTGGAGACGGTAGTGGGAGGTTCGGATTATGGAGGATTTTAATCTAAGGTCGTTGGCAGAACGTAGAGCCCGAGTAGGGTGGTAGACAGAGATGAGGGAGGAGATGTAAGGAGGTGCAGCACTGTGGAGAGCTTTGTGGGTGAGAGTAATAAGTTTGAATTTTATTCGGAAGGGGATGGGCAACCAGTGCAGTGACTGGCACAGATTAGAGGCGTTGGTGTAGCGGTTGGTCATAAAGATGAGCCTGGCTGCTGCATTGAGGATAGATTGGAGAGGGGAGAGTTTAGTGAGGGGAAGACCGACTAGTAATGAGTTACAGTAGTCAAGACGAGAGTGAATCAGAGCAACAATGAGAGTTTTGGCAGTTTCCTCCGTAAGAAAAGAGCGGATTCTGGAGATGTTTTTTAGGTGAAAATGACAGGAGCGTGAAAGTGATTGTATGTGAGGAGTAAAGGAAAGATCTGAGTCAAAAATAACCCCGAGACAGCGGGCGTGCTGCTTAGGAGTTATGATAGTGCCACACACAGAGATAGAGACATCAGGTTTAGGGAGGTTAGTAGATGGTTGGAACACAAGGAGCTCAGTTTTAGAAAGATTCAGTTTCAGATAGAGAGAGGACATGATGTTAGAGACAGCGGACAGACAATCACTGGTGTTCTGTATTAGAGCAGGGGTGATGTCACGGGAAGAGGTATATAATTGGGTGTCATCAGCGTAGAGATGGTACTGGAAGCCAAATCTGCTGATGGTTTGTCCAATAGGAGCTGTGTAGAGAGAAAAGAGGAGTGGACCTAGGACTGATCCCTGAGGAACCCCGATATCAAGGGGAAGAGGAGAAGAAGTGGAACCAGCAAATGACACACTGAATGAGCGGTCAGAGAGATAGGAGGAAAACCAAGAGAGAGCCGCGTCCTTGAGGCCAATAGACTGGAGCATGTTAAGTAGGAGTTTGTGGTCTACAGTGTCAAAGGCTGCAGAGAGATCCAAAAGAATAAGGAGAGAGGATTTACCGTCCGATTTAGCCGCCAAGAGATCATTTGAGACTTTAGTAAGGGCAGTTTCTGTGGAGTGGTGAGTGCGGAAACCAGATTGTAAGGGGTCAAGAATGGAGTTAGCAGAGAGATAGCGGATAAGGCGAGAGTAGACCAAGCGTTCCAGGAGTTTGGAGATGAAGGGCAGATTGGAGACTGGTCGGTAGTTGGCAGCGCTGGATGGGTCAAGTGTTGGTTTTTTCAATAATGGGTTTATAATGGCATGTTTAAAAGCGGAGGGAAAGATACCAGAGGAAAGAGAGAGGTTAAATATTTTAGTGAGGTGACTAGTGACAGCTGGGGAGAGGGACTGGAGGAGGTGTGAGGGGACAGGATCACTAGGGCAGGTAGTAGGACGAGAAGAAGAGAGGAGCCTCGAGACTTCTTCTTCAGTTATTGGGTCAAATGCTGAGAGTGAAGAAGAGGGAGTGTGGGGGGGAAGGGGATCGATGTTACTAGGGGACTGGGAGATAATATCATGTCGGATGTTGTCAATTTTAACTTTAAAATAATTGGCCAGGTCTTCAGCACTGAGATCTGTGATTGGTGTCTGCACTTTAGGACTAAGGAGGGAGTGAAAAGTATCAAAGAGGCGTTTTGGATTATTAGATAGTGTGGAGATGAGAGAAGTGAAGTAGACTTGTTTGGCGCGGTGAAGGGCCGAGTTGTAAGTTTTGAGCATAAATTTGTAATGGAGGAAATCTGCATCCAAATGCGATTTTCTCCACAGTCGTTCGGCACATCTCAAGCACCGCTGAAGAAAGCGGGATTGAGGCGTGTGCCAGGGTTGTCGTCGTCTTTGTCGGGTGGTTCGGAGTGTAGTGGGGGCTGCTTCATCCAATGCATTTTTGAGAGTGTTGTTATAAAGTTTGGCAGCCAGATTGGGACAGGAGAGGGAAGAGATAGGGGACAATGAGGACTGTAGACTGTCTATGAATTTCACAGTGTTAATGGCATGTAGATTTCTGTATGTCTGATACGTAGGGATGACCTGAGGAGGCAGAGAATATTTGATAGTAAAGCAGAGAAGATTGTGGTCAGAAAGTGGGAGAGGAGAGTTAATAAAGTCAGAAACTGAGCAGAGCCGGAAGAAGACCAGGTCAAGTGAATGCCCGTCTTCATGTGTAGGAGAGTTAGTAAGTTGTGACAGACCGAGGGACGAGGTTAAAGATAGAAACTGGGAGGCAGATGAGGAGATTGGGTTATCAATGGGGATGTTGAAGTCACCCATGATGAGAGTGGGTGTTTCAGAGGATAGAAATTGTGGAAGCCAGGCAGCAAAATGGTCCAGGAATTGGCGGGGTGAGCCCGGTGGGCGGTAGACAACTGCCACTCGGAGGGGAAAAGGGTGAAAGAGTCTGAGGGTGTGGACTTCAAAAGAGGGAAATGTGAGTGAGGGGACCGGGGGAATGACCTGGAAAGTGCAGTGTGGGGAAAGAAGTATACCTACTCCTCCACCCTGCCTGTTCTCAGGTCTGGGGGCATGAGAGAACTGGAGACCACCATAAGATAGAGCAGCAGGGGAAGCAGTGTCAGACAGGTGTAGCCATGTTTCTGTAAGAGCCAGAAGGTTGAGAGAGTTAGAAAGGAATAAGTCATGAATAAAGGTGAGTTTGTTGCACACGGACCGAGAGTTCCAGAGAGCACAGTTAAAAGAGACAGGAGAAGACCTACAAGGAATGGCAAGAAGATTTGCAGGGTTTCTATGTGTGGCAGGTAAGTGGTTGAGCTTGGCAGAAGAAAAGGGAGGCCCAGGGTTGGGAGAGATGTCCCCTGCAGCTAGTAGCAGGAGAATGGAGAGAGACAGCAGATGGTTCTGTGATTTATGAGAGCGTTTTTTATGTTGGGCAGTGGGATGAGATGGGTTAAGTTGACTGAGGAAAGTGAATAGTGAATGGGAGCTGTACATGGGTGAGGCCAGGATAGAAGGACTGATGCGGACTGTGTTTGGGCAAGTCTTAAATGGGCGATAGGATTGAAAACCAAGAGCAGCTATAATGATGAGAGCGGTGGCAAACATGTTTGTTTACAGATAGTTAGAAATTAATATTGAGAGCGTGGGCTAGTTTGTCTGGTTTGGTAATGCAGCTTACCTGTCACTGACCCTGTGCAACTGCCATGTATAACTGCCAGGACACTTTGACAGTATGACACTTACACAGAGATGACTTCTGCCGTCGTGCCCCCCTGCACGAGTGCCTTCCCCATATGCTACATCTAAATTTATAGGGGAGTAGATGCTCAGATCTAGGCCTAATTAAGCTCGTTCAGCTATTAATCAAATCAACTAGACACATGAGGTGAAAAGCTATGCAGAGATAAACAAACAAACTAGCAGGTCTGGATGATCATAAAACTTAACGACGATCAAACACTTTGACAAAACTTTGAGATAACATTAGACTATATAGGAAGAAAGGAAAGCAGAGTACCATAAAATAAAAGTTTCAGCTTTTTGAAATGCAGCTACAGCAGGGATGAGGTTCATGCAGGAATGAAATGGATTATATACCATAAAATAAAAGTTTCAGCTTTTTGAAATGCAGCTACAGCAGGGATGAGGTTCATGCAGGAATGAAATGGATTATATACCATAAAATAAAAGTTTCAGCTTTTTGAAATGCAGCTACAGCAGGGATGAGGTTCATGAACAAAGGCTAACTTAGATGTGATCGATTACAGGTGGATCTTGTGTGTCTAATCCGCTTTCACTGAACCCGTCAGTCCCGCGAACCTGACAGATTCAGGTCTTAGCGCACTATACAGCCGCTCTGTATACAGAATACAAAGCAGCTGTATCTTAAAAAGCAAGAATAATTTTTAATAAAAAGTAACTAAAAAGCTGCACCAATCACACTGATAGACATTTATATACATGGTCCTCCTAACATACATACATACATACATACATACATACATACATACATACATACATACATACATACATACATACAGTGGAGGAAATAAGTATTTGATTCCTTGCTGATTTTGTAAGTTTGCCCACTGTCAAAGACATGAACAGTCTAGAATTTTTAGGCTAGGTTAATTTTACCAGTGAGAGATAGATTATATAAAAAAATAAAAAAAAATCACATTGTCAAAATTATATATATTTATTTGCATTGTGCACAGAGAAATAAGTATTTGATCCCCTACCAACCATTAAGAGTTCAGCCTCCTCCAGACCAGTTACACGCTCCAAATCAACTTGGTGCCTGCATTAAAGACAGCTGTCTTACATGGTCACCTGTATAAAAGACTCCTGTCCACAGACTCAATTAATCAGTCTGACTCTAACCTCTACAACATGGGCAAGACCAAAGAGCTTTCTAAGGATGTCAGGGACAAGATCATAGACATGCACAAGGCTGGAATGGGCTACAAAACCATAAGTAAGATGCTGGGTGAGAAGGAGACAACTGTTGGTGCAATAGTAAGAAAATGGAAGACATACAAAATGACTGTCAATCGACATCGATCTGGGGCTCAATGCAAAATCTCACCTCGTGGGGTATCCTTGATCCTGAGGAAGGTGAGAGCTCAGCCGAAAACTACACGGGGGGAACTTGTTAATGATCTCAAGGCAGCTGGGACCACAGTCACCAAGAAAACCATTGGTAACACATTACGCCGTAATGGATTAAAATCCTGCAGTGCCCGCAAGGTCCCCCTGCTCAAGAAGGCACATGTACAGGCCCGTCTGAAGTTTGCAAATGAACATCTGGATGATTCTGAGAGTGATTTGGAGAAGGTGCTGTGGTCAGATGAGACTAAAATTGAGCTCTTTGGTATTAACTCAACTCGCCGTTTTTGGAGGAAGAGAAATGCTGCCTATGACCCAAACAACACCGTCCCCACTGTCAAGCATGGAGGTGGAAACATTATGTTTTGGGGGTGTTTCTCTGCTAAGGGCACAGGACTACTTCACCGCATCAATGGGAGAATGGATGGAGCCATGTACCGTCAAATCCTGAGTGACAACCTCCTTCCCTCCACCAGGACATTAAAAATGGCTCGTGGCTGGGTCTTCCAGCACGACAATTACCCGAAACATACAGCCAAGGCAACAAAGGAGTGGCTCAAAAAGAAGCACATTAAGGTCATGGAGTGGCCTAGTCAGTCTCCAGACCTTAATCCCATCGAAAACTTATGGAGGGAGCTGAAGATCCGAGTTGCCAAGCGACAGTCTCGAAATCTTAATGATTTACAGATGATCTGCAAAGAGGAGTGGGCCAAAATTCCATCTAACATGTGTGCAAACCTCATCATCAACTACTAAAAATGTCTGACTGCTGTGCTTGCCAACAAGGGTTTTGCCACCAAGTATTAAGTCTTGTTTGCCAAAGGGATCAAATACTTATTTCTCTGTGCACAATGCAAATAAATATATATAATTTTGACTATGTGATTTTTTTATTTTATTTTTATATAATCTATCTCTCACTGGTAAAATTAACCTAGCCTAAAAATTCTAGACTGTTCATGTCTTTGACAGTGGGCAAACTTACAAAATCAGCAAGGGATCAAATACTTATTTCCTCCACTGTACATACATATATATATATATATATATATATATATATATATATATATATATATATATATATATATATATAAAAAAGAGAGAAAACAGCACCGTTCCTTCCGTGGGGGGTGCAAAAAAAATTCCCGTTCGGACACTCGACCAGTGTCTCAGTAATCAATATCCTCCAAAATACGAGACAGCACTCCGGTGTTTGTGAAAAATAGGATCACTTTAATGCGACGTTTCAGCCCTGCTCCATGGGGCCTTTCTCAAGCACAGGGCTGAAACGTCGCATTAAAGTGATCCTATTTTTCACAAACACCGGAGTGCTGTCTCGTATTTTGGAGGATGTATATATATATATATATATATAAATAAAAGATTGCAAAGGTGTACATAGCCTTTAATATACAAAGTTGTTGGATCAAGTGAAGGGTTCCCCCTGATTGTACAAGTGAATATTTTGTCCCCCGGCTTCCTTAGTGACACTGGGGGAGATTTATCGAGCTGTCTTAGGGCGCGTTCAGATGTGGCGGAATTTTTCCACTGCAAATGTTGCTGCAAATTTGCGGCAATTACGCAACGAATCTGCAGAAACATTTGCATATTTGACAGGTAACTCAGACGTAGCGGATATCACTGTGGACTTGCCGCAGATTTCAGTTTTTGCATTGCAAGGGCTGAAATCTGCAGTGAAAATCTGCTGCTTCTTTGCTGGCGGCCATGCATGCTGCAAAATGAAAATTCTGCACCGCAGCCTAAATTCCGCACTGTTATTTTCCGCAGCATCTGAAGTTACCTAAAAAGGTATAGAAAACAATAGAAAAAAGGCTGCTGCTAATTTCCACTGCGGACTGTCCGCAGCGGAATTCAATAGCAATTCCGCCACGTCTGAACGTGGCCTTATAGTAAGAATGTCCTTTGTTGCCCATATTGACCCCACAGCTTTCATATATTAATGAGCTCAGGTAAAATGAAAGCTGAGCTCTGATTGGTTGCTATTGGCAACAAAGGACATTCTTCCTATAAGACAACTTGATAAATCTCCCCCATTAATTGCAATTTTTTGTTGCCCTTAAATTAAAATGGATCAACATTTCTTTGGGAAGCCTCCAGCATATTATAGTTCGTACGAATAAAACCGATGTCATCGAATTAATGAAACAGCAGTATTTACTTGCAAACAATCTGGACTGTGAAAACTGCCATCAACCTCTGCGTTGGATCGCTCGTCGCCAATGTTCTGTTGGATATTCTTGGAAGTGTAATTACAAGAACTGTGTGTCATCATGGGTATCCATCAGAAAGGGCTCTTTCTTTGAAAAGTAGCACATGTCTCTGAAAAAGCGGCTACATATTACTTACTTCTGGTGTTTGGAAACCTCTGAAAAACAAGCTGCACAACTGACTGGAATATCCGAACGCACTATAATTGACTTTTTAACTTTTATTGTGAAGTATGTAGTGTCTATTTTCGTACTAACCCAGTTTTACGGTGGCCCGGGTCATTATGTTCAAGTTGACGAGTTTGTGTTAACAACATTGTGTCAATTGAAGTTTGTGTCCAAATTTTGCTCATTGCAATGAAAAAGGTAAAGATTGTAGCAAAATTATAACAAGTGGATTTACTATTGCGTATCAATATACCCAAATAGAGGAAATGCTCGGTCTGCATATTTGGTAGACTGGGGTTAGGCAACTTGTGGCAGATGTTAATAATTTAGGGCTCATTCACATCTACGTTCCAGGTTCTCTTGTTCTGCTCTATCATAGGAGAAGAACAACGAGAATATCAGAAACTCGGGATCTGTTGCATGATGGAAACCAATAGCGCCTGACGAAACGTACTGACTTTAATGGGTTTCTTCGAGTGTCAGTCATG